>NW_015389178.1:8404-139152 GCF_001527695.2 Protobothrops mucrosquamatus | reverse complement strand
GGGGGGGGGGAAATGAAGCTGAAAGGAATACTTATCAACGCCATCCTTCAGGCTTTGCTCCCAATTACAGGTAAGACAGGCTTTTCATATGCTAGGAAACTATTTTAAAAATGTCTCTTCCCCGAAATGGAGGAAAGAAGCAAGCTTCTCTTGCATGCCATATCCTCCTTGTACCAGGAAGGAAATCTCTGTGTAAGCTGGTAGTTACATCTCCTTGTTAAAAATCAGCTATGCATTTTGTTCAAATTCCATCACCTTGGATCAGGGCTTTTCATAAGACAATGCTTTATAACCTGATGAAGAGAAGAGCTGGGCTAGCAGAAGGATTAAAAAAACACATTTGAATGTCCTGTGGTTTTGGCCTGGGAGCCATGTGAGCCTGCTTCCATTTGCAAACAATGTTGAACTAAAAGGGTATCTTTTGGCATTGCTGTCTACCTACTAATAGTATACCGTTCCAGCAGAATTTAATAGTAGTGTCCACTATTCACGAGAGATAGACTACCCATAGTCTCTCAATGGGAATTGTCACTGTCATGTTTTATATTTGATCAGGGAAATGTCACGTTGTGAATTATGTGGCCTTACCGCTAATTAATTACCGCATCTCTCACTTCTTAGAAATCAGTTTATTATGGTGTTGTTCTCTCAGGAATACAATGTATTAATCAATGTAGCACTTGGAGGTTTACAAAAAAATAGAACACAGTTATATTAGGCATGAATAAAAAGATTGAACAAGTAATATTTTACAAGTTTAGACTAAATATTATATACACCTATAAGTACAGAACATAGTGGGAATAACTTTGGAAAAATAATAAATCTCATTTTTAAACACTATGTATTTCTGGATGCAACCTTTCAAACCTTGGCATTTCTGTGGTTGAAATCCAATGACACATCTTGAATAATCCCAGTGGACGTGATGGATTCTATGAATATGCCTAGAATTATGCTGCAAATTTTTAAAGCTTGTTAAACTATACAAATGATCATAGATGTATTAATTCATTTTAAAAATAAATCAGAAACTTTTATTTAATTTGCATTTCCAGACCATTAAGTTTTAGCTATTCATCTTTTTTATGAGAGAGCTGGATAATATTTAAAACAAACAGAATATAAATATTATCCCTTTACTTTCATGTTCAACATTATAAGAAGATCCGTCCAAACATCTTATGTTCTGTTTTAGTGTGTCCTGTTTGCATGTCCTGAAAGCAAATAAAACAAAATGCAGCTTTGAGCCTTCTGGATCCCATCACATGCAAACATTTCATGCGAACATGCAAACGTTTTATCTATATTAAGAAAGATGATTCCAATTGTATGTGTGGATGTTGAATGATACCATTGCAACAGTTTCAACCATGCAAGCAGTTTTCTCGGCAGGCTTCTATTTTAGTGTTTATTTTCAGGGCAATACAGTTAAGTAAAACACAAATACACATTCTCTCTTGCTCATGATTTTCTGAATTGTAATACAACACCCACTTAATCCAAGGCTCATATCAGTTCAAAATTGAAGAAGAAATATAACAGCAAGAATAAATGAAATATATTTCCATCAATACATTATGCCTTTCTATCTATGTATTGTAATAATGTGGTTATTATTGTTCTGCAATTAAAAAGTCAGCTTTTGAAATTCTAGTTTTCTAAGACTAAATGTCTTAGTCCTGCTTACTAAAATTATGGATTAAAAGTATATCCACAAGTCTTGAAAAAGATTGTGTCTTAAAGGGTTAGCTTTAAGTTAGTATTGTAATAATGTGGGTATTATTGCTCTGCAATTAAAAAGTCAGCTTTTGAAATTCTAGTTTTCTAAGACTAAATGTTATTAGTCCTGCTTACTAAAATTATGGATTAAAATTATATCCACAAGTCTTGAAAAAGATTGCGTCTTAAAGGCTTGGCTTTTGATACATCTACCTGATGCAGTTTTGCTCATAATCAGCAGATAGGTTTTCAATTACTTTGGCTCTCTAGGGCCATATCATATGCGAGCCTTTTGAAAAGAAAATATAAAACATTTGACTTCAAAGATGTGTTCCACTGAAACACACCTTCAATCTACAGTGATATAGCTGCAGAAAGAAGAATATAATTAGATCAATATATAGTGTTGTTTGGTGAACTTTAAATCAGATGGTGGCTTTCAGCTTTGCCAAGTCTCCTTCTCATTGCTAACCAACTATCAAGCAAAAGTGCTATGTATGAAATATATCACTTATTAAAATTGATCTTAATATATAATAATTGACTATTAAATTGCTAAAAAAAAATTCATGGAAGTAGTTCCTGATCATAAGAAAAAATAAGATTTGTAAACAATACAGGGTTGACATAGCTGTTTGTATAAATGTTGTATGCTCTTTGACCATGTAATTCGCTAATGTGTGAACACAATAATATTCTTTAGTAAAAAACAACAACACCCTATCATTGCAAGGAAATGAAGTATTTTTCAACATAAAGTCATATTCATTGTGTTAATCCACAAACAATCTTTGTGGAAGATTAGGCATATTAAATGAAAATTGATGATCTTGCAAGTGATGTACATATAATTCATAGGACTAGCCGTACTAGTAGAGCAAAAGAGCTATTTCAAATAGCTGATTTTGGATACCATGAAAAAACACGAAATTATTGGTTATATTATTATTGTTGTATTTTTATTGGCAAGGAAGATGCGTAACTTTTATGTGATTTTGCTTTTTGAAACGCCAAAATAATTTGACATTCTTTAGATACTTTGATATATGTGTGTGTGTGTGAAAGAGAGAGAGAGAGAGAGAGAGAGAGAGAGAGAGAGACTCAGATATACAGATGAGAGATTATTATTCAAAAGGTTTGGGATTAATTAGTAATTCATTATAAAAGACTATCTATCTGAGCTTGCGTGTTCTATGTGGCCAAGTCTCCTTCTCTTTTCTGCATTGTATTGTCATTTGTGCAGATTAGGATTAACACTTTTTTGTGTTGCCCTCTGTTACCAGGATTTTTGTATGACTCAATTGCAGTAGAGGAAGAGAGGGACTTTTGTACTGCCCTCCTGGCTCTAATTTTATTAGCTGTCTTAACCTCCCTGCAGATGTTCTACTTTATATACAGTATATGATTGCCTGTTATCAACAGTGTACTATTTAAACTTTTATTTAGAGAATAAAAGTAGAGAAAATACTGAAAGGTATAGGGATTGCAGTTTAGTGTACATTTCATATACACAATTATTTCACAAGTAAAGCACGATTGTTTCTGAATCCATTAGTGCGTCAGACAAAATTGAGAAACAATGGGCTTCATTAAATTTATTTTCAATTATCTATGGATTCTTCTCTATTCAGATATACACTTAGAAATAAAACATTCTTTGTATTTTGTTGACTTTAATCAGTCCTGAAAATTAGCCAATTAAAAATAATTGTCTTAAATCCCAAGGATTATAAAATATACAAACTACAATTTAACTTTGAATATTCATTGTATTACCTAAATTTCTACTGCATTTAAAATCGTCTCTGTACTTAAAATAACAGAATACATGCCACGAGGAAATACATGCTAAGAGGAAAATTAAATGTCCAAACAGTTATGAATTATATAGATTTCTCAAAAGCTAAAGTGAACCAAGAAAGTAATATCTTTAATGTTTCCATGTAAGATTAAGATTGATTTTAGTTCTCTGTATTTAAAAACATTTTTGACAAGTTTCTTAATAGAGATAGTTTGGATTTGTACACATGCCTATTTACTGCTGATTTTGAAATGGGAATTTATTTGAATTTTAGCAACAGCATTTGAATGTTTGTGAATGTACAGCCTTCTCCAACCTAAGACCCTTTAGTTGTTTTAGAATTACAGCTTGCAGAATTTAAGTCTTAACTGGCGTAGTGTGATTATTATTAGCTCCGCATTCTTGAATGCTTGTCCATTTATTACTTTGATGATTTACATCCCAGAGAAGCAGAGCTTATTGTGTGGAAGGGCACCATGAATTTTACATTAGGCTGAATCATGTTGACCAACACTTTCTATGTTATAGGATGGATTTGGCTTGAAGAAACAACTAAACAGTAGTTAAGTATAATCAATTAGGAGAAATAAGTCTCCTTAAAAGGTGACTGCTGTTTATTATTGTAATATGGAAATAATTATTTTTAAATAACACAAATATGAGTAAATAATTGTGCTGATCTTTTTAAGACTTCTGACATTTTAAAACATTAGAGAATTCTGATTGTTTTTCCAAAACCAATTAATTATTTTGCTTTGCAATTTAGAATATAAATTAGATATTATATTGGGTATTAGTATTGTCTTTTAAAAGATTTTTTATTCAGAATTCTTCTCTTCTCTTTGTGACGTTCCCTAGAATAGTACTACTTTACATTAAGTTGAACTCAAGGTCCAATCATTTTGATATAAGAAATCCTCATGTGCTCCAAGTGTTTAAGAAAAGGTTACAATGTTCAGTAGAGTTTATTTGTAATGATTGTAAAAACATTCCAGTTTTAAAAGGTAAATGGTTATTTCAGATAATGCCCACGGATACTGTAAAATTCTTATAGCATGTTATAGCATGTTACAGATAATCTTCATTTATGACAGCCTCTGAGACCATTTGCAATCACAGCGGTGATGAAAAAGTAACTTTACAACCAATGCCTCCATTTATTACCTTTGCAGCATCTCTCTTTCTCTCAGTTCCACGTTTGCCATTATGTGTTGGTTAGTATACATTGTCTTGGCCCATTTTTCTCTCCCCACACCAAACAGAGAAATTTCCTTAAACCAGCAAGCTCTTCCTGAGCAACTATTCTCCTTAAAATGTGCTAACTGCAAATTAACAAGTTCAGCTGTCATAGCAGTAGATTACAAGACTGTGCTGTCAGCTGCTGCTTGAAATTGACAAGACTCTAAAAAGATTCACACTAAAGGCTTTCTTTTGCCTTTTAAGCAACTGGTGGCTCATAGTCAGCAGTGTCCTAGGCAAACAGCAAACTTCAATCTTAATCTTTTTAGGGAATCAGCTTCACTGAAAACCTCATTCTTATTTTAAGTAAACTTATTATTGCAAATTTTATGAACTTGTTTTTTGTGAAATCAGTTAGATTTATTAATTCAACCTAAATACAGTTTCTTGGGTTATATTTCATATAGGTTTCTCTAGAAGTAACTTCTTTTAGATTTTTTTCTTAAGAGACATGGGAGGCTAGACTGATAGACATAGTTCCAATGTTATATTAAGTGCCTGGATACATTATTTAATTTAGGCTTATCATTATTATTTTTTATTATTATTAATTTAATTTGTACCCCGCCCTTCTCCTCATGGGACTCAGGGCGGCTAACAGCCTCATAAAAACCACAATACAAATACAATGATATCTATATTAAAAACCGAATTAAAAGGAAATATTTAAGAAGGCCGATCATTAAAATTATCCTTAAAAAACCCTTTAAAAACCCCGCTAAAAATCCCTAGGCCAGACCCGCTTGTTGAAAAATGTTATATCATGTTGTATAACATCATGGTTTAGTATGATCTATGAACCATCTAGATTCTCTTTACCTTGAGGGTTAAAATGGGCAAGAATGGAGTTATGACATCTGTAATTAATGTTATGACATTTGTAATAAATGAAAATTAAATCTGGCCTTTATTTTTCCTATTAAATTTTAATCTTAAAACCAGTGACTAATAGGATAATTATACTCTGGTCAGCTGAAAAGGGGACAGCAGTAATCTCTAGTTCTAATTTTGTTATTGAACTATAATTCCCAACCACCTCTTCCATTTTGAGGGCTCTAGGCTCTTCAGTACTGGGATAAAACATGCAACCTTTAAAACTGAGGAATCGGCACTATTTATGCATTAATGGGTTGCATTCATAGATCTTTAAAAATGATGAGTTTCTAAAGTGCTTTATATTTTTCATATATAGCAAAACCACAGCTTTGATAAATGAGATCCCTTCATCAGATCTATCTATTACAAGCAATTAAAGAAGATGATGATAGCTATGTGTAACATTTCTGGCAATATTAATTATAATAGGCATTTTTAGAGAAAAACTGCTTAATATTTTCAGTTTATTTTTGCTTTCTTTTCAAATGAAGCTAAATTCAAGGATTTGATTCAAATCCTTCCAAAATAAAATATACCAAGACACTTAATGGATATGTTCACGAATATGGAACTTTCAGTCTAATTGTTATTGACCAATAACAAATGATGTAGAAACTTGACAAAGAAATGTGCAATTTAGCTTTAGATGCTGTCTAAAGTAATAACTTTTCATGCAAGAGGTTATAAAAGTCGAAAGGCGAATGAAATAACCTACCTGAATAAAGTACACTTTATTTTTTTCTTTTTGCAAAAAACTTTAGTGTAAGATTGTAAAGCATGGGTATCTAACCTCTGGTTTGCTTGGGCTGGATTGAGTGAAGAGAAATTGTCTTGGATTGCATATAAAATATATAATATAGTTAATGTATATCTGTTCCAGAATCTTCCTAGGTATTGAGGTCAGGCTGATAGGTCTGTAATTTCCTGGATCCATTTTTTCCCCTTTTTTGAAGATGGGAACTAGATCAGCTATTTTCCAGTCCTCTGGTAGTTCCCCAGTGCTCCAGGATCTTTGAAAAATATAGTTCAGTGGTTCTAAGATCACATCTGCCAATTCCTTGAGAACCTTGGGGTGTAATCCATCTGGTCCTGGTGATTTGAACTCGTCTAGGCTGGACAGGTGCTCACTTACCATTTTCTTGTCTATCTTAACTTGTGTTTCTATTCTGTTTTTTATGGCACTATTTTTGATAGGTTGGTCTGTTTTTACCCTTTGTGTAAAGACAGATGCGAAAAATGAGTTAAATAGTTCTGCTTTCTCCCTGTTGCTTGTCACCTTCTTGCCACTTTCCCCCACTAATGGACCAATCATTTCCTTCACTTTTTTCTTGTTTTTTACATGTTGAAAGAAGCTTTTTTTGTTATTTTTGACTTTGGTCGCAAGCCTTAGTTCACTTTGAGCCTTAGCTTTCCTTCTTTTTTAAAAACTATTTTTATTACAATCTTGTGAGGGCTGCATTACTAACTGTCCAGGACCTCATGTAGCCTGTGGGCCACATGTAGCCTGGTCTAAAGCATCTCTTACAGGAGAGAAACATTCCTCTAAGGCCAATTTGAATTTAATTAGTGGAGTTCCTTGGAAAGGTTACAAGTCTAATATTTTAAGGTCCTGATTTATTACAGTAAGAAACCATTAAAATATATTGAATATTATAGTAATAATTGTAGTAATAATTTCTCGCACAATAAGGATTGTGTGAGAAATGAATGATAGAATGATAGATTTCTGGCAAGCTGTTTCCTGCTTTCATCAAGCATTTAATCAGAATTGCATGAAAGAGACATTTATAGGATTAACTGTTCTCAGTATACATACTTTTGCTGAAATTATATATAATGGCAAAAGGTTGGAGTATACTGAAATGAAACCATGAACTAGACCATGGTTGCAATATTTGCTGTTAAATTTCATTATAAATGCAGCAGAATTGGGACATTGCAGATGGAATATATTTTTGAGCAGCCTCTGGAACAAATTTGGCATTCACACAGAAGAAGAAAAATATGATTACATATCAGTGTAATCAGTGTATCAGTATCCATAAGTGGTGTTTATTATATTTTAAAGTTCATACAGCATTTTCCCAAGCAGATTCCAGAGTTATTTAAGCAATAAAAGTTGAAAAACATGTAAATAAAAAAGTAGTAAAATATATAGAAGGAAATACATCAAAGCTCTGTATGTTTTGAAAATGATGCAGAAGAAATCATTTGGAACTCACAGGAGTACAAGCACAGCAGCTTTTTAAAACAGCCTCATCTCTTTTTATGCTTACTTATGAGCAAACCTTACTGTAACTACTCAGAAATAAGTAGACAATGGGGGCTTATTCTTGGGTAAGTACTATGAATAGAAATTCACAATTTTGTATATTTCTTAGAATTGGTTTCCACGTGTCATCTATTTGTTGGTACAGTTCACATTTTTGTAGTGATTGCAATATGTACACTAAGCAGTCAGAAAAAAATACATGCTCTTTTCACAATAATAAGATTAATTTTTCCCCTCCATCCTCTGCTTCATTCTTTGTTTACTGAGACTTCTGTATTAGTGTCTCTGGCTACTTTCCTCAAGAGTCAGTGGAAAATATTTGTACCCATAAACTCTATTATAGAAAATGGATGACAAACAGTATTGTCATTTCAACTGAAGCCACCCACACTTACCTAGTTAATCTGGGATTAGCCTGTTTATTTCATACCAGTTTGGTCCACTCAGGGGGTTGTTTTCTTAGTTTCATATAATGATTGAGTTAGAATAGAGGTGGGGTAGAAAATACCTATTAACAGAAGTGACTGCTGGAAATCTATTGAAAAAGAACAAAAATAATGGGAATTCTGCTCAGTAAACTAGGGAGCTCTGTTAAGTGAAAGTTTTATTTAGACAAGTTAACATTTGAAATGATTACCTGTACCCATCTCATCCCGTACCTGTGTTGCCTCTTTTACTGTTCTGCATGTATCCTTTTGCTTCAATTCCCATAAGGAGGTAGACGGCAACACCAAGTCTTTTTATTAATTTTGAAATGTGATGTTGTACTTTAAAATATCAAATGCTGCAAAGAAAATATAATTAGTCAAAGCCTGATTCAAACAGAAGTATGCTGAATAGATATTGTGTAGCTCTGTTCCAGCATAATAGTAAAATTTACATTTTCTAGCTTGGTACTATAATTATGAACTTTTAGTAGGGTAATAGGTTCAGTTGTGTCTGTTTCTTGGAGATTGCCTAGATAAGTTCTGGCAGTTTTATTGGCGAGGTTTTTTTTAGAAGTGGTTTGCCACTGCCTCCTATCTAGGACTCAGAGAAAGTGACTGGCTCAAGATCACCCATCTACTTTGTACTTAAGACAGGATTAGAATTCACAGTCTTCCGGTTTCTAGCCTGAGATGTCTTAACCACTACACCAAGATGGGCCTCAGTGTTTCTTTAAGATAATAGAGTCATTAAATATTAACTTTTACAGTATTTTTGCTAGTTAAGCTCCCCATCTTTTAAAGGCATAATTCTCACTTGTCTGATCCTTTTAATAGCTATAATTTATTTCTAAGTACTGTTTAAGAAGTATTGTGCTAATAAAAATCTGCAGTGAAATTCTAATGCAACCACATCTTCTGGTTTAATAGAATAGAATACTTTATTTGGCCAAGTGTGATTAGACACATAAGGAATCCAGTACAAAAGCTCTCAGTGTACATGCAAAGCAACAGAGTAATAATAATCATAATATTGATACCAATAAGAGGGGGTAGTAGAGAAGATGAGAAGGATAATAATAATATTACAGCCATACAACATGGGTGAATATACTTAGCCATAAGACAGAACTGTGAGGAATAGGTATTCAGCAGAATGATAGCATGAGGGGGAAAAACTGTCCCTGTGCTTAGTTGTTTTGGCATGTAATGCCCTATCACAGTGTCCCAAAGGGAGGAGTTGAAACGGTTTGTGTCCAGGATGTGAGGGGTCTGTAATTTTCTCAGCCTCCTTCTGACCCACTCAATATACAGGTCTTCTGTGGAAGACAGGCTGCTTGCAATTGTTTTTTCTGCAGTCTAACTATCCGTTGGAATCTGTACCTGTCTTGTTTACTTGCTGTACCAAACCAGATTCTTACAGAAATACAAATGACAGACTCAATAATTCCTCTGTAATTATTCTGTTTGCGAGAAGATAATGCATAGCTACAAGGAGAATAGATTACTACATCCTACCTGATGCCACAATATAATACAGAAAAGGTGTTACACTAGGCTGCCAATATCAAAATCATCACTCTCTGATTTTCATGTCATGGTAGTCTACAATATGCTAAAGCCATTATTTAATGCTCAAAATTCTCTGTATGCTTGGGAAAATGAGATGAGGGATCGTTGTATTATATTCTGACTTGATTGGTCATTTATAATTCGATACAATTACCACTCATAAAATGCATTAGGGGCATTTCAAAGTATTAATTATAACCCCTTTAATTAATGTATGATTTGAGGATGCTGTAATT
This sequence comes from Protobothrops mucrosquamatus, assembly GCF_001527695.2. Taxonomy (NCBI): domain Eukaryota; kingdom Metazoa; phylum Chordata; class Lepidosauria; order Squamata; family Viperidae; genus Protobothrops; species Protobothrops mucrosquamatus. Next base: position 129,009 of record NW_015389178.1, on the reverse strand, counting down.
GTTTTTCAGATTCTATATTTAGCTGCTAAGTTCAACAGTTATTTGACTTCTATCATATGCAGACCTTCTGATATCTTGGCTTCCATGTGCTCTTTCAAAGGGTAATACTAATGTACTATTGTCAGAGGATTTCTTGATTTTGTTGATTTGATCGATTTGACAACACCTTTGTCTTGATTTGCCCTTGTTGATGTCAGGTCTGTCCTTTCCAAATGCAGATCTCTTTATCTGCAGATTTTGCTCTCTGATCTTACTTGCACCTGCAGCTGTAGATTGTTCCTCCAATTCTTTTTTGATACACACATCTCTGGTCCATGTAACATAAATGCAATACCATCTGTGCAAAACCTAAAATAATCAGTCATTGGAACCATTTTCTACCATTTCTAAGAGGAATCCTGGCTGTCTTTTGAAAAGGTTGAATAAGTTTTTTATATCACATACCTTGAAGTATTTTGGCAAAACAAAAGCTACCTTATGCCCGACAAATGTAATGGTGGCTATTAACTTACAAAGTTGAATTAATGAGATACCTAATATTATTTATTGGGGTTGTACATAATACAGAAAATAGCTGCAAAGGATCAGAGTAGGAATACATTTATTAAACAAAGCTTTTTTCTCTGCTAGATGGAAATAAATTGTTCCAGTTCAATAATGCTTTTTCTATAGGTGCCTTATATGCAATGTAATACATTTTAAGTTGGAGCTCTCTCTTTCTCTGTTATTTATTGATTGTTGATTGTATACTGCCTCCTGAGTCCTGCTGATTGAAAATGCTTAATTTAGGGAACCCAAAGCAAATCCATTTTTTCATCGGTCCCTGCAGCCATGTTGTTATTTTTAGAGCCAATTGAATTTCATTTTTTAAAATGTCTGGCTATGGTTCAGTATTCAAACTTTCATAGATATCATTGATTTGGGAATCTTTTTATATCATTTTCCATATATTTNTAGGTCGGGGGGTAGGTCATTCCAGAGGGCAGGAGCTGCCACAGAGAAGGATCTCCCCCTGGGGGTCGCCAGCCGGCATTGTCTGGCCGACGGCACCCTAAGGAGGCCCTCTCTGTGGGAGCGGACTGGTCGAAGGGAGGTGTTTGGTAGGAGGCGGTCTTGCAAATACCTAGGTCCATTGCCACGGAGTGCTTTAAAGGTTGTTACTAACACCTTGAAGCGCACCCGGAAGGCCACAAGCAGCCAATGCAGCTCGCGCAGGAGAGGTGTTACATGGGAGTATCTAGAGGCCCCCAGGATCCCCCGCGCGGCCGCATTCTGAACTAGCTGGAGCCTCCAGGTGCACCTCAAGGGGAGCCCCATGTAGAGAGCGTTGCAATAGTTGAGAGCGTTGCAATTATTATTTATGATTCTAATAATTTGTTATAATTATATAACTCAAGACAGCAAACATATGCAATATTCCTGCCTCCTAGGTTTTCTTACAAGAACAGTCCTGTGAGGTAGCTAAAAACTGAGAGAGAATGACTAGCCCAAAGTCACCCAACTGGCTTTCATGCCTAAGGGATGCCAAGAACTCAGTTTCCTGATTTCTAGCCCAGCAATTTATCCACTGTATCAAATTGGCTCTGGATTATCATCTAAGTCTGGTCCTCCAGTGTCATGTATGATCCATTGACCCCAGAATGTCAGTCCTGAAGCCTGACATTTCTCCTCTGACAATATCAGGTTTGCCTTGATTCGGCTACCAGTAATATACATCTTCACAGCACTGAGTTTCCTTTTTGCCTCTGACCACATCAGCAGATAGATATTCTTTCAGTTTTAATCCAGCCACATTATAACCACTAGCACGTCTCATACTTGCCCCTGCTCTTCTCCATTAGCTTGCTGAACGCTGCTCATTTTCCAGTATGATGTTGTCATTGTTCTGGTTGTGAATGTCCATTTGGTTTTAATTACAGAATATTGGACTAGATTATAATTTATTTTTGTAACGGATCATATTTAGTATGATCCCTTATCTATGGCTGATCCTTCTGGCTGTGTACCATCCTGACGGTGTAGCTCTTAGGGGTATTGGGATATGCAAATCCCCCTTCATTACTACAAAGTAATAATCCACAATGGGCTCCTCCAGAGTTATAAAGCAGATTTGATACATATTGATATACTGCGTGGATGATATGGAATAAAGGGAAAGTACTATTTTAACTTTGGTACAGCCTTAAGGTCATCCCATGCCTGGGAAAGGGACAAGACAAAGACAGTGCCACAGGGATATGGCACAAAAAAATATATTGCCAGACATGTTTGTGTTGGGGTTAGGCGCAAATGCAAAAGATAACTGCTTAGGTTTCTATAGAGTGGATTCTCACATTGCACTAAAATCTGGGTACCTAGGATGATATATAATTCATATGTGCCCATGGACACCTCTCTTGGCACTTTCCAGGTTTTATGATTCACCTGGTGTTTTTTTAATTCTTTTCTTTTACATTTCTTTTTTTTTTTTTACAGTAGGAAACTAACAAGTTCCAACTTAAAGTGGTAGGAATCTATAACCCAGTTCTTAGGAAGTTTCCCCTTTTATTCATAAAAAAATACAGGGAACCATAGATATAGAGAGAACTTGGGAGTTTAGAAGACGTGAGGAACCGCACCTACTTGCTTGCTTACAGGCAATCCTCAACTTACAACCACGACCGAGTCCAAAATTTCTGTTACTAACTGAAAGAGTTAAGTGAATTTTGCCCCATTTTACAACCTTTCTTGCCACAGTTGTTAAGTGAATCTGGTTCCCCATCGACTGCTTGTCAGAAGGTTGCAAAAGGTGATCACATGACCCTGGGATACTGCCACTGTCCTAAATATGAGTCAGCTGCCAAGTGTTTGAATTTTGATCACATGCTACAATGGTCATAAGTGTGAAAAATGGTCATAAGTTACTTTTTCAGTGCTGTTGTAACTTTGAACTGTCACTAAGTGAACTGTTGTAAGTGGAGGACTACCTGTACTTTGTAATTGGAAATATTTATTAGGGGCGGTACTCAGAGTAAGTACTGTAACTATACTTCAGATTTTGAAGTGTGGACGATCTCCAAGATGTAGGGGATCTCTGCAATAAGGCACAGTTTATTTTAATTGTAGTTTCTTGAAAAAAGTGTAATAGTTGAATTCATGCAATGCACTAAGCCATAAACAAGCTTTCGTGAGAGATCAAAGACAGAATATTTATTTGATTCCATACCTTTCCTTCTTACTAATCCTAATTATTTGTTCCTTTGCTGAGAGTCTTAAATAAGATAATGTAGGGTAGCACAAATAAATTTGGGGAATATATTTTAACAAATTAATTAGGGTTAGGGTAAAGTCAAAAGTATTGATCCATCTGATCATTTCAAATTCTAAATCATATTTTGAATTGGTTCTTCCTCACAGAAATCAAGGCTTTGATTTATAACCACAATTACTGGGTTCATATAATGGTTAAGCCAAAACACAACATATTATGGCTTGATGCAGTTTGTAATTATATCTTTGTGTGTGTGTGTGTGTGTGTGTGTGTGTGTGTGTGTATCCTATTCTTCTTGATAAGAGCCCTCTAGTTGTTCACCATTCACCATTCTGGCATTGGTATATGTCCGTATTTTCAGTGAGATGCATTTTCTCCTTATCAAAAAAAGAAAACAAGTAAGCTTTTATATACTCTTTTTAAAAAGGATAAAAAGGAAGATAACATGAAAAGAAAAAAGGAAATAAATGTTGGCTGGGGAATCAAGCTGCAAAAGCTAGATTGTCTGGAAAGGTAGGCTGAATACAATGAAAAAAGAAAAAAATGGTAAAGGGCCCATTAATAAATATGAAGAACAGCAGATAAGGATGAGTTTAAAGGGAAGAATTATTGAAAGAATAGCATCATAAGGTATCTCTATATTGTTTCTTTCCTGCTGATATAATCCTTTAGAAACAAAAGTGTGAATGGAAATAGGTATCAGCCACACTTTTAATTAAGCCATTAAGGCAGTCATAACTATTTTTTTCCGCCACAGGAAAACAAAAACGAAGTGCTGCTTTCCTGGGAATTGTTGCTAAAGTTCTGAAGAGTTCCATGTTTTTCTGCCTGGAGTTACAAGTGTCTTGCAGTGACAAAACAGAGCTTTCAGTTATTGATATCTGAAGTAATTGGAAAGTTCAGTTTCTCTAGATAAATAGCTCAAGACAGCAATAATATCTCTGGTGCACATGAAGACACCAAATAATACATATCCGTTCGTTGATAAGTACAATATAGCAGTTCAGTGGAATCTATTCCTAAGTAACTGGTAGAATTTTGGCCTCACTGTCTGTGTTCTTCTGTTTTTACCATCCTCAGTTTGTTTCTAATCTTTTCCCTATTTTTTAAATTTTTGCTAAAGATATGTCTTCTAGAGCGCTGTATTATTTTACTTTTTCGATACAGCATGCCTTAATGTCTCATTCAGCTTCTTTCCCACCAAGCAGCACTTCAATAAGTTTAGCTGTAAAAGTCACATTGGGCATAACTTAAGGTTGCACCCTGTTGATTTCATACTAGTGAAATTCATCAGCCAATGGGTGGTGGGGAAAAAAAACCTAGTGAGGATCTTGTATGAGGAAATCTTTCAGGATGTCTTAAGCATAGTGCTCTCATAAGAGCAACTCAACATTGGTGTGATGTAGCTCTACTTTGCTCTACAGGTTTCATGTGTCTTCCTGCTGTGGTTGAGGGGGTGGGGTTGGTTTTTGCATCAGGAAAAGAAGTAAAGCATTGGCTTTTGCTTGCTTTTTCAACTCTAGATGCTTATAAACAAATATGAGATGATGGTCTTTAGTAACAGAATGATCAATTCTTGTAAGTCTAGGCCTTTTGTTTTTATTGGTGAAGTTTCACATAATATAGCTCCATGTCCCTAAGAAGTAATGCAACTGTGGATTAATGGAAATGTAAAAAAAAAAGTAAATTGTACAGTAGATGACCTCATACAGTAGACATGGCTCTGTGTTGTTTTCTTGGCAGCAGTAGGAAGTTCTAGGACGCAGTTTCTATTTCTCAGCTTCTATTTCTCTGGTGCCTTCTAGAGACATCCCATCCAAGCACTAATAAGGGCCGACCCATTTATCTTCTTGACCTTCAGCTAGGTCTATCATCTCTCATAGAAACACAGTGGGTTTAATAGGAAATACTCTGGCATAATAACTCAGTGAGGGTACATATACCTACAAAGAAGGCCTGAAAGTTCATATAGTTTACTGGTGGAATATTGTCAGTATATTTTTTTTAAATCCATGGAAACTTTGAACATGGACAAGAAACTTAGGTTTGCCCCCAAACAAGAACCATTGATTGAGGATTTATGAGTGGGAATGCCACTTTCACATTTCCTTGAATGGAAATAAACCTCAGTAAGATTAAGGGTTCTCATAATTGTTAGTTTGGCTATCTGATCCATAGCCATCTTGGTTGGCTAAGACCTTCTGGAGGTGATGTGTGACTGGGTTTTAATGGTGGTGAATTCTTCCTTTTTTTTCCTCACCATTTCTTGGTTTATCCCTTCCTCAAGAAACTATTATCAAACCCAACAGTACTGAATATTTTTGTCCAGACTCCAACCTTCCATTTTTGGGGAAGGTTGTAGAGAAGATGGCCATTTTGCAGCTTCAAAGTACTCGAGAACCATTTCAGTTATGATTCAGACCTGGATGGGACTGAAATAGCATTGATTATGCTTGTGATGTGAGCAGGATGGGAGTGGTATATCCATTTTATTTCTTGACTGTGAGAAGCTATAGGCAGCTTTTGATACCATTGTTCATGATATCCTGAACTGACTTTAGGGGCTGGGAGTGTATTTTACTGTATTGTGCTATTTCTCTTCTTTGGAGCATGGTCAAATCAGTGTTGATTACAGGAAGAAATCCAGTTCCTGTTTTGTGAGTTTCCACAGAGACCAGTAGTTGCCCTGCTCCTGTTTAGATCTACATCAAGCCATTGAATGAGGTAACATCAGTATACTAATAAAATATGTCTTGGCTCTGGAAATCTTTGCATTTATTAAACATTTTTATTAAAAGAAAAGAATCCCATCCTTTGATTGTTTGGAAGGGTAAGCTGAATCAGGATTTATTTCTTCACTCTCTGTCAAAAATCTTGTAGTGGAGAAAATGAGGTTGCATCCTTTTTCCTTTGTTAAAAGACACATCTGTGGTCTGGGGTTAAAATTAAGAAGAACAAACTAATGACAACAGGTATAACAACCAGCCTTACAACTGATGATAAAATTATTGAAGTAGTAGATAATGTCTACCTTTTAGAATCAACTATCAACAGTAAAGAAATAAGCAGCCAAGAAAAGGGCTTCAGACCAGCAACGTAGAGCAGTAGCAAAGACCTTGGAAAAGATGTTCGGATACCGTAATGTGTAGGTATAGCCTACAAAGATCAGAATAATACAAGCAATGGTGTTTTCTGTAATACACTATAATTTGCTTGCTTGATTTGCTTACTATGAACACAACTATTGTGGGTTATAGATGAGGGCAGTTCAGAAATAAACCTCCATTTAGTTATCATTGACAGACACTTACAGATACACAACTTTTATTATACATATTAGAAAACTACAACATTATATTACTTATTGACATAATTGCCATTCAAATTGAGCCATGTCATAACATCTTACAAGGATTGAAATTCCTTAGTAGTAGTCACTCGGTGCCAAATCTGGGCTTTGGGGAGGGGTGATCAAAAGCATCCCAACGGAACTGCTTCAAAAGTTCTTGGGTGGTCTAGCGGTATGCGGGCAAGCATTATCGTGAACCAACACCACACCGGAAGTGGTGCCATAGAAAATCCCGCCAAATGTGAAAATGCCAAAGGAGTACTGCTAGTGAAGTTCATGGAGCATGGTTTGACCCTCAATTCAGAAGTCTACTGTGAAACATTATGAAAAGTCAGACGAGCCATCCATAACAAGCGTCAGGGCATGCTGACTTTTGGTATTCCAAGAATTTGGGATATAAGCCAGATATAAGCCAAATTGTTTGTTCATTATGTTTTAGCATTAATTTGGGTCACCCTTCCCAAACCAGGGCGCCCTCCAAATGTGGACTTCAGTTCTCAGCGATAGTCATGGCTGTTGAAGAATTCTGGGAACTGAATTCCATTTGGCAAGTGGTTTGAGGGAGTACTTTGTTGTTCTCCTATTCTTTTTGTGTGTGGGGAGGGGGAATAGCCTTTACTAACTTGAGCATACGTGGAATTTCTCAGTAATGTGTGTGAGCTTGTTAAGTCTGGAAGCGACATGCATTTGGAGAGAATCTATTAGGAAAGGCTGTTCCAGATCATCAAGAAACATGTATTTGGTTGCTAGTGGACACCTTGGCAAACCTAGATGACAGATGTGGGGATAATACTTCTTCCAGCTTTGCATGCTTGCTGGATGCTCAATATTTGCTATGAAGATTTCAGTAAATTGTAAGAGTATTTCTCTACTAGGAGGAGAGTGAACCTACCTTTCTTCAGCATCTGTTTTCCTATTTCCTGGAATTCAGTCTTAATTATTAATATTATTACTGTTCCAAAACTTTCCCCCTTTGTCAGTCCAAGAACTACATTGGCCTAATACACAATCTTCATACAGAAACTTAGCAAAGGAAACCTTGCAGGAAGGCGCCCCAGCTGTCAGTCTTGAAAGGAGAGGTTTGAAAACATTTCTGAGTAACCACACTGCATACCACAATCAATTAAGGGAACTCTATGCTGATGTCAATCTGAGCTCCATTTTAACTCTAGCATATAAAGTTTCCTTCAAGGGTCATTAAATGTATTCAATGTAATGACCCTCATGAAAACAAAAGAGGAGTGGGTTTCATCTCAATGGATCAGTGAGTACTTTGATGCCAGATTTGTATTTATCTAAGAGAATGGAAAATATTTATTAGTTGATTAAATACAGATTTAAAGATGTGTTTCCATTCAATTGTTTCTTCCAAAAGTGAGTTTGTGGCATCTTTTTAAGCAAAGTAATGCAGCATTGATTTTATAGCATCCTATAGCACCATTAAACCATCACTGTACCAAAAATAATAGCAATGAGGAGAGGCTTTATATTACATCAACATAACAGTATGATAATAGATGGTACTATGAGGCAGCTGTGAGAATCCTGCCTAAATGAATCTCTCAACTCAGAAAACCACAAGGCAGGTGGCTTGCTCAGTAGAAATGGAACAGAGGAAACAGTTTTATCCTGATAAAAGCTTTATCCTTTTTTTCATCTAGTTTAGCATTCTCTATACCAGGGATGTGTAATTTGCACTTATGGGGCTGCATAAGACATTGCTCTCACCCCAAAACCTTGGATACAGCCTCTAAAGATCCTCCAAAACATTCAATTTGATTATATTTTAACATGACAAAATGGAAAAACTATTAAACATATATGAAAATGATGGCATCAATTGCATGGTTTTTAATTTAAATTTCCATTCAATTAGATACAATTTAATTTTTGTCTTAAGCTCCACCTATCTTATTTTTGGAGTAAGAACATTTCATATTATTGATAGGCCAAATAGGACCGTCAGTTTGGAAAAAAAAAGTATACCACGATCTATACCAGAGGCCCCCAACCTTTTGAGCACCAGGGACCAGTACTGTGGAGAAAGATTTTTCCACGGACCAGAGGAGGCGTAGTTTCGGGTGCTGCCTGCATCCAGCGGATGGGGCTTCGCTTCTTTGCGTGCCACAGCCCGGTGCTAGACCAGGGGTTGGGGACCTCTGATCTACACTGATTCCAGTGGACAATATATTTCAAAGCATTTTGACAGTGACAAATAGTATCAGTGGAAAAAAATCAAGTGAGAAAAATGTTGACTAATTAATATATCTGAAAGTTAAGTTTAGTGCTTTCATTTCTTATTTAACTGAGTAATGCCAAGGTAAATAACTAAAACTAAGGTTACAGTTTCCAGAGAATATCAAAGAGGGAGATGGTTGGACATTAGAGAATTGTGTCATATTCTTCTAAATTAAATGAGTGAAAAATGGATTCTCTGAACTCTATAAACAACATAGAGTTTGTGACTCAGCATGCACACAGAGATATTCCACCACTGTGGTTTGCAAACCATGGCTATGGCTTAATATTTTATGTGACCAGAATCAAGTGGGGTTTATGTATTTAACCATACTTGCATGATCTGTGAAGATAGCCACTGACTATGTTAAGAATATCCAATGTAGCTATTTTCTTTTTCTCTTGTGTTGAATAGCTGTTGCTGTGGTACCAATAGAAGAGAAAGTTGGTCTATCGCATGCTTATTCTTCAATGCAGTTGATGTAAACATTTCTAAAAATAATTACATTGGATCTAGAACAAAAAACTGCCCAGAACTTTGGAAGGATAATTTCATATGTTAAAACAAATAAGTATTTTTGATAACATTTCAGCTGCTTTTAAGCATAGGATTATTTATTTGGTGTATTTAACCCCCTTTCCCCCCATCAATCTCAAGGTGGCATATGTGCAGATCTCCTCTATTTTTATTCCTATAATTACAGCATTGTGAAGTAGGTTGGGCTGAGAATCATGGTCCAAAGTCAACCAGTGACCTTTGTGAACAAGTGGGGGCATAAACCTGGGTTTTCTCTGTCTAAGTCCAATATTTTAATCACGCCACAAGCTGAAGAAGAATACTGCAGCATGAAGTGAAATATCTTTAGATATTGGATGCATGTTTTAGAGATCTCTCAGTAACAAAACAGACACATTATGGATCTAATAAATAATAAACAAATATTGAAATACTTCTAGATCAGGGAGCAAAACAAAATCCTGAGTGAGCTTCACAGTTTTTCTTAATGCTGCTGAAGAACTATAATTTTTAATTGTCACAAATAAGGGAAATTATTATATAAAGGATTAATATTTAATTAAAGTATATATGTAATCCACTTAAGTTTTTCTTTTTTAATGTACTGATCTTTAGGATTTCAGCCCTTAACAATATCACTTAAAGACAAAAATAAGATTGGCTAAAATAAGATTGCCTATTTCTGCTGTAAATAGTATTATTGAAGCATTAAATGTTGGCCTCAATTGTATTTGGAATAAAGAACATGGCCCAAATCTTGAAAAACGTTAGTGTTGATTATGATCCATTGAAAATCAGTAGGACAAATTACAGTAGTTGCAATGATCTATGGCCCATTAATTTTACTGGGATTTTAGTGTGATGTTTTTCTGGGGAACCTGGATGTTGTAGAATAGGGGTGTCAAATTGCCAGCCCGCAAGCTGGTTGCATCATGCGGAGGCTGCGCCCACCCCAGCTCCGGCAATGCAAAAAACGTTGTGATACATCGCGACATGTCATATGATGCGGCGAGTTTCGTGCTCTAGAATCATTGAACCATTATTATGTAAAATGATAACAATGAGGGCTTTATATCACCTCAGCAACAAGTTACTTTTTTATTAATAATAGCCAGATCTGTAAAACATGCATGGCAATGTGTAACTGTTATTCTAATATCCCCATGAGATGACAAAAATGGAAGTTGCTTAAAAGTCATTGAGCATGCTAGTTGAGAAAGTAGGAATTGTAATCTTGAGAGTACTAGTTTATGAAAGCTGGTTTGCTCATGGTTTGCTTTAAATCCTTTCTCTGTAGAACTGACCCATTAGTTATTGGTTTTTTTTTTAAACAAAACAAAACAGATGCTGATGCACTGGGATTAGCAGATCCAAAGCTGTGCTACATTCTGGATGGGATCCTTTTAATATATGCTATCATCATCACAGCCCTTTTCATGAAAGTAAAGGTAAGATATTTTCAGAAAGAGATTTCTTTATTGTTTTACATACACACAGAGGAACCTGAAAGAAAAAAGGTCCCTGTGACTTTAATCCCTTTGATTGTATGTTTGAATGTTGATGTAAATCTTAATGATATAAAATTAAGAGAAATTACTCCGTGAAATCAACTTTCACTGCAACAGTTCTATAACACTGCAATGTCTCTCATATAACTATTATAGAAAGATTATCCTTCTGTATCTTATCCCAAAGTTCAATACCCAGTCAAAATGTTTCCTACATTATTAGTTGTTACTCTCAGATGTTGCAGATTTGCATCACTTTCCCCAATCCTGTGATTGCTAGCTATATTGGATTTTATCCTGCAGTGGCCACATTGCCTTGCAGTATTATGGAAGCTGAAGTTCCACATTCAGTGAGGAGACATATTCAGTTGGGAAGACTATTAGGTAGACATTGTTTGTAAACAGTTTGGAAAAGATGGGAAATCGTTAATAATAAATCTTACATTTAAGAGTTTGAACAACTGTTTTGTTTTTGTTTTATTTAATATTCTACTTTTAACTATTAGCTATAGGTTTGTTTTTTTGGACAGGACCAGAGTTAAGGCATTTTTAAAAATGAAATAAAGGAAAATTTAGCAGCCTACCGTAACTTAGTGTCCTACTCCTAGAGAATTCTGGGAAATGCAGTTCCAGTCTTTAAGAAGAGATTGGACAGCCATTTGTCTGAAATGGTATAGGGCCGTGATAGGGAACCTATGGCACGCGTGCCACAGGTGGCATGCAGAGCCCTCTCTGTGGGCACGCGCACTGTCGCCCCAGTCCTAGGCCTTCAGCTGGTTTTTATAAAACCTTTTCGCTTTAGGCCTCCGCCACCGTGTGCAAAAAAAAAAAGGTTCAATCAATCAATTTCAACTCGCGGGAAAAAAAGATCTCGCAGTTGGAATTCATTGATTGAATTTTTTAGTCCCACCCAGTCTGCCGTTACCACCAAAGCCACGCCCACCCAATGGACCACACCCACCCAATGGGTCACGCCCACCCACCACCCGACGATACATAAGTGGGTTTTGGGTTGCAGTTTGGGCACTCAGTCTCTGAAAAGTTCGCCATCATTGGTATAGGGTTTCCTGTCTGGGCAAGGGATTGGACTAGATGACCTCCAAGATCCCGTCCAACATCATTATTATTATTATTATTATTATTATTATTATTATTATTATTATTATTATTATTATTATTATACATTTGGAGGGTGTCCAGTTGGAAAGAGCTAATATATAGTGTTCGCTGAAGGCTCAGTAATACACTGTCACTATTTTATAAATCCCTAGTGGCCTTTGGAATAGAAATGGACAGTTTTGTGAGTAAAAGCTCTTATATTACATATTTGTCAATATTTTTCCAGCTAAGCAATCGCTCTACTGAATCCAAGCCTTCTCAAAATGCAAATGACATATATAATGTAAGTAGTGATTTTTTTATGTCTCTTATATAATCTGGCACCTACAAATAAATTAAAGGGACGAGGTAACATACAAGTTGGAAAATTGAGATATCAATCTGCCTGCGGAATCCAGTGAGATTTATTCAGGGGCCCAAGTCAAAATGATTCCTTTTAGTATAGTATAGGGATTCCCTGCTACCTTCTTCCACCAAAATTACTAAATGCCAAGTAAAAGGGGTGGGGAGGTTCTCGTGTGCAACTATAGGAGAACCTCCAGGCCATAGTTATACAGCTCATTTTTAATTAAGGCAATTGTAGTGGTTTACTTGATATAGGATTTTGCTTATTCAGTAGGCTTTCTGAAGAAGGACACACATTCTCTCTCTCTCTATGTGGATGGAGAGAGAGAGAGAGAGAGAGAGAGAGAGAGAGAGAGAGAGAGAGAGAGAGAACTCTGCCAATGTTTTAGATTTCACTCACATCAATTGCATTCATAGAATAGCCAATGGTAAGACATTCTGACTTTTACAAACCAAAACACTTGGCAAAGAACATTTTCAACCAAGAAGCACTTGCAATTATTGCAATATTTTCACTATATTCCTGAAAATCCCATTCCCCAATATTTGATTATCTGGAGGAAAAAGTCAGCTAGAGATGCTGCTATGACAACTTTATACATTATGTGATGGCTTTGGTTTCCTTTTTAGTATCATCTGTTTGCTTAAGGTTCACAGAATATATAATAAGAAGTTTAAGGCAACACTAAAGAGTATTTTATACGCTTACCAAAGAATACTGGGATAACTTTATAGCTGAATAACGAGCACTGACTATTTAAGGTGAGATTAGAAAAGCTCCAGGTAAGCAGAGTTAGGGATGAAATCGGTTCATGAGAAGTTATATACTGTACAAGTTTCCAATTTCATGTGAATAATGGGACAAGGTAGATAAAAAGGGACAGAGAGCACTTAATGTGTGAGAGATTTATCCTCGGATGGAAAATAAGGATGCTCCAAAGATTAAATAAAATGAGAAAACTACATCATAAACAGGTATTGCTGTAAATATGTTTGTATGTGTGTGTATGTAGATACTCATGTATATGAAATATAATTGAAAAGATGGGGAAAAAATTAAACACTGAAAACTTTTGAAAATTCTGTTTACTGATATGTTTTCATCTATTTTGTTTTTTTTAACTATCTTTTTTCTATGTAGTCATTTATTTTGCTCCTTAAATGTCTTAAAATAAAAATTAAAAACTTTCCAGGTTAAATACAATGTAAGCTAGAGTCAGTGTAGTTTGGTTGAATTAATCAGTTATACCCGATATTTTTGGACAAAGGAGTAATGAACTCCTTAATGATTTAATTAGTTATTTGCTCAGAGTTCTGCAACTGTAAAAGTTTGGTTGTGGTTAAGAGCTATTATCTTGAGCTTTAGGTAAAATACAGATAGTCCTCTGTACGACTGATTGCTTAGTAACTGTACAAAGTTGTGATGGATCTCCTCAGGGTACTTACAACCTGGCTAATGGCTGGCTCCCACACAGAGATCATGTGACTATTTTATCATGGTTTTGCTGAAAACATTTACTTCTGTGTTTGGGCAAAGAGACCCATAGTGAGCCATTCATTAATTTAATAACTTCAGAGTTCACTTAACAACCGCTGCAAAAAACGTCACCAGTCATGTACAATTGTCACAACTTATGACTGTGATGGACAGGCTTCATTACCGTCGTAAATTGAGGACTATCTATATACAGATTTACTTGACTTTTTGTGTCTAGTGCTTCACCTAAAACCAAATTACCCATCCTTAACTTGGGGAAAATTGGTTAGCTCAAGAGGAAATTGGACATTGTAGTTAGTAGTATCTCTTTTTTTCTTCTCCTTCAGAAACTATCTACCGGACACAGAGATGAATATGATTCTCTGGCAGTAAAAAAACCAGATACAGATCTTGAAATGGCTGTGGAAAACCAGGTATCTTCACCATTTTTTCTGTGCAGGCAGTTGCCACAAAACATGTAGGCATAGCTTGGTGGAGGAAGCACAAGACCATGACCCCCTTGTGCTTTAAGGAATGAATAGTATCAATCTACAACTGACTTCTCTGATGGTTATGGCATCAGAGTTGTGCAATGGATGTTGATGCAAGTGCTCTGTCAGCTCTCCCACCATGATATAACTGTTCTGTCAGCTCTCCCACCATGCCTTCTCTTTTGTCTTCAGACTTGGTATATATAAGAATGATTAGGAGAATGTTTCTTTCTTTCTAGCGCAGAAGAAAGAAACCTCAGGACAAAGTTTACACTGTGAGTAGATCCAAGAACTGACTGTTATTATAATTTACTTAATCATCCACCACAGCATTTTGAAAGAATATGTGTGAGTGTGTGTTTGGAAAGAAGTTGTTTTCATATGCAACCTTTTCCAGAGTTTTGTGAATAAGGTTTTGGGAAAAAAAATTCTCTATGTTGGGATGTAACACAACTACTTCTTCACATGATGCAGAAAGGAATATAAGTAAATAAAAATCAACCAGTCTATTTTTTTATGTGTTTATGAGTCTTAAGATACTCAAGATCGCCCCATTTTGCCTTTCTTTTTCTTTAACAGGAAAGAAAGCTGTCAGGTTTTCAAGCTTCTGTTATTGAAGATTATATCAATAAAATAGAATTCTAGTTTTTTTTCTGGATTGTTTTTTTAACCTGACCTACCTGAAAGGATTAACAGTGACAGCAAGAACAGCTGTTAGTAGTCATCCTTCTCTGGACTTTGGGAGATGTTTATCAGATTATTGATCATCTTTTTTGTGGACATTTTGCTCTCTATATCAGAGGAATCTAACTTCTACTGTATGTTGTAAAACAAACTATTGAGCATGTACAGGAAACCTGGGCTTCCTCTATTGCAACAAATCTTGTGTTTATAGTTTAACCAAATCCCAGATTGGGGAAAAAAATGGGGAATGGTTGCTTTCCAAATAGCATTGCTCTCAAATCTGCATAAATAGTGCCTGAGATAATGGTTGACAAAGAAAAAACAATGAAGAGTAAATGTTTTGCTAAAATAGCAGCCATAAACACATTTTGGGAAATATCTTTCTTACAATTTGGGCTGGGAAGAGCAAGGACATACTGGCCAGAGTGAAAAGATTAATCAAATGCATCAGAAACTGTAAGAAAAGGCACTAGAGAAAATTAAGATTTTTCTTAAATTTTCTTTTCACTAATACTGTTTTATGGTTTTCCATGGCTAGTCCCTACAGCGGGATAAGATGGGTGAAGCATACAGTGAAATTGGAAAGAAAGGAGAGGTAAGTGATATTTTCTATCATTTTGGATGCACAAAAGGTAGCTGCAATCAACAATTTGTCATTGTTGACTCTAGGCAGGATTGCACTTCTCTGGATGAGTGGGTACTTCAAGGTTTGCCCATGTTACACCTTTGTTGCATGAGTTGCACTGGCTCTGTTTCTTCCAGGTACTGGTTATTACTTTTAATGTCTTACATGGCATGGGACGGCCTGTCCCTGGGGGTTTCTGCCAACATGTAGGAAGATACGTCCAGGTCCCTTCCCTGAACTGTTGCCATCTAGTAGGATCTCTGAAGCGTGCCTTTTCTGGCAGGCCCCTGCTAGTTTAGCCTTCTGGGCTTCATACCCAGTCATTGGGGTAGAATGTGGTTGCTCTAAATTGGTTGTTGGAGTATCCCAAGATGAGTGAGGCGCTGGCTTTTGGTTATGTTTTATGATTTTGTTTTATGGTTTTTGTAATTCAGGGTTTTACTATTGTTGTGAGCCATCCAGAATTGTATTTTAAAATGGGCATCTATACAAATCTTATACATGCATTTCTATTCAAGCTTTCCCAGTCCTATCCTTGAAACCAGCGGTCCCTAAACTTTCCAGCTCTGCGGACCAGCAGCAGTGGGGGTAGAAGAGACGGTTTTGCGCATGTGCTCACCATTTGCACAAATTAAGCTTCACGTGCTCACACACTTGCCCCATGCATGCGTGGTCCAATTCCCAAAGGGCCATGGCTGGTACCGGGCTGTGGACCCGGGGTTGGGGCCTCCTATTTTAAGCTGCATTGAACTACAGTTCCATAATGCAGAATAATGACAGTATTAATTCAATACATGTGAAAGTACCAGCTAGGGAGAAGCTGTCTTATCAGCATAAACTTATCTACAATAGTCGTACAAAACAGAAGACAATTTTGTAGTTTGTGTTTTCTGATTATAATTTTTTCATAGTATCTCTGTCAGGTAAAATTGGGTAAAATTGTGAAGAACAATCACAAAAATGTTGCCCTTGTTGGAACAGGCTAATACGGGGGAGTCCACAATTTATGACTATAATTAGAGCTAGAATTTCCATTTAAGTGATGTGGTCATTAAGTGAATCACACTTGACTTTACAACCTTTTTACCATAGTTGTTAAGCGAATCATGTGAACCTTAAGCAAATGTGGCTTTGTCCATTGACTGCTTATCAAAACTCACTGGGAAGGTTGCAAATGGCAATCATGTGACCCTGAATGCTGCAAACATCATAAATACATGCTGGTTGTGCGAACAATTATACCACACAAGAGTTCAGTTAGCTATTTTTATTGCTCATGCCTATAATACAATTCATAGACTGGTGGTTTGCACCTGGGCTAGACAAGGTTTAATGACATTCAAAGGGGAGGGGTCTGATCTTGCTTTCCTGTGCCTATGTAGAGATTCCAGACTAATTCCCCACTTGACTTCTCCCTTGAAGTCTATTAATCCTGGCCTTTTCTTTTCTAGAGACATTGTGGCAAAGGCAATGATATTCTTTATCAGGTAAGATAACAACAGAATCCCTCCCTGTAATTTCTTTAACTCTTAATTCACTGAGATCTGTCTAAAGCAATTTATTCACTGTTCTTATTCCCCCCTTCATTCTCTGAATACTTTTGGTCCTATTGCCTGCCTATGCTTGCAAGAAAGATGTACAAGGGAAGATGATTAGGAAGTAGTTGGATTCTTCTCTTCTTACAAATGTTGCTATCAGACCTTAGATTTAGTACCCTTGCTAAAGGCAACACTGAATCTGAATCTATGGTTAATAAAGTCTAATTATTTGTTTTCTAATCATATATTTTCTCTTTATCAGGGCCTCAGCCAAGCAACAAAGGACACATACAATGTCCTTCAAATGAAGCCAATGCATTCTCATTAGTTACACCTGGAAGAAAGAAAGAACATTCCTTATGGTGGAATGGTAGCAACTAAAGAGGACAGTTCATTTCAGCAACGCCATTGCCTTGTTTGAAGAATGCTATTGTACAGTCAGCAAAACCCATATTTCATTTCCAAATAACATCCTAGGTTTTTTTTTTAAAAAAAATGTACATATGTTTAAAGATTCTGCTTAATGTATAGTTGCTCATATTTAGGAGCAGAAGTTGAGATTGCTATTCACTGCATAATTAAATAAGAAAAAAATATTTTTCTTCCTAAGGTGAAAAGTAACCAACATATTTTCTTTCCTTATAGATGTGTTGAAAGGTATTTTTAATTGAAGATAGCTGGGGAACTTTTGGGGGAAAGGGGAGGGGAAGAGGATATATTCTGGAACCTTTCATCACTCTCCAGGAATTTGGATTACTGTACAATCTATCAGTCATACCAGCAGGGCTGGTGGCAAAGGATGTCAAAAATTGTCATTTTTTAAAATTGATAACTCTCAAATCATTAAATAGTTCAGAACTTAACTGAAGGTAGATATCTTTTTATATTGAAGATGATGGTACTTTGAATTGCAGTGTATGAGAAAATTGAAAGTTCTGTTCATGAGCTTGGATCATTATCCACAAAATGTAATTTTCTTTAGCATCAAAAAGCTATCAGCCTTTACTATTATGTTTGGATGAAGTCTGCAAGTAAAATAAAAAAACAAAAACAAAAAAACTGGACACAGAACTAGCCCATTTAATAAAGCAACCAAAACTAGTTTTGGCTTAGAACTACTTCTGTCGAAGAACAAAAGTCTTACTTTTGAATAGTTAAAATGTATTGGATGTCACTAAACAGTAATCATAAAAATACTCTTGTGCTATGAAGAAGTGGACCAGTACAGTTTATGCCTGTCTTTGCATGATTAAAATAATGGATAAGTATATTGTCTGTTGCTTCATTATGTACATTGTTCCTAGAGACTACATATCTCATACTTCAACCCATATTAACTACAGTGAATACAAAAACTTACAACTTGACCAGACATCACTAACAAGCTTTCTTTTGATTACTACTGATCACATTTTAAGAAGGTTAATAAAATTGTGAACTATAGTTAAGGTCTGCAAGGAAGGAAAGCAGGGAATTTGCCTGGGAGGCTGCACCCTTTCATCATCTTCAGCTGAGTGCCTGCCTACCTTTGGAATGTGTGGGTACAATTTGAATGTGGAGATTATAATCTTGGACACCATGACAAAATGGGTACTGATAGGCTGTATAGAGTGGTGTATCTGAACTGCAAAAAATGGACCACTAGAAGGAGCAGATACAAAAAACCCCTCTTCTTGCCATCTACTGGTTAATCAGCTGCCATATATAGGATGACCTATATAATATATATAATATTCCTAAACAAATGGCAGCCCTAGACAACTTAGCAATAATGCTAGGGCTACCAGATTTGGACTGCAAAAAACAGATCACTAGATGGCAGGAAAGAGCTAGGATTGGTCAAGCCTACAAAATTTTACTGTACCTGCAATGCTTCTCTCCTCTGAAGAATACTATTACCTGTACTTACCTTTTTTTTCTGGGCAGGTGAGTGCATGTCCAAATAAAACACTGGTATGCAGTAGCTGACCATTACTTCTATTTTTTTTAAAGTTTATAGACTGCATGTAGGTTTCAAGTAATTCTAGAAAATAAAGATGCTGCAGATTGATATTATGCAGCATGCTAGTGTTAAAATCAACATAATTTTTGAATGATTAAATAAGTCAAATGGAATAGGAACTTTGGGGAACATGAAACACGAAGTCATTTAAACCTCTCAAAACCACAGTGGGCCACAAGCTTTAAAACAGAAATGCTTGCACAGAAGTTACATCATGTCAAATTTAGTTCCCAAATAAAGCAAAGTTTTTATTAAAGACACAGACCAGAATAACATTACAATAGTAGTGAAATAAAAAATAAAACTGGGTTACACATCATTAAGAGAAATGAGAGTCTAAGTAAAATTAGGGACAATTAGGACTGGGAGTAAACCCACTGCAAACATTTAAATTCCCTGGAGTATCTGTTTTATGTTTACCTGCCTCATTTTCCCCCTAGGACTTGAGTCAAGATTGAATTCATCTCTATATCATGTACAGAAAATGCAACAAAACTTTAAAAAGATGCTTTGTAAAAGGGGCAGTAAGTCTAGCAAAGCTTCATTGAAAGTAAGCAAAGAACTCATACTTGAGAATACTACTCTGTAGCCATGCTCTGGAGTGCTATGTAATCTGCCCACTATTAGGTGGAACTGAGATGTCCAGTCAAAGATTTGGGAGTTGGCAGCTGGAATTCTGATCACAGCAGTTTTTATATTTTACCTTTCCAATGTTAAATGGAGAAGAGCCGAATGCTGGGAAAGATTGAGGGCAATAGAAGAAGGGGACGACAGAGAATGAGGTGGCTGGATGGAGTCACTGAAGCAGTAGGCGTGAGCTTAAATGGACTCCAGAAGATGGTAGAGGACAGGAAGGCCTGGAGGAATGTTGTCCATGGGGCCGCGATGGGTCGGACACGACTTCGCAACTAACAACAACAACAATGTTAAATGTGTATGTATATTATCAAGTTCAAAAGACTCAGGGATATGGCAAATTCTGGACTGTGGTACTGGACATTTAGAGGGCAATCCTTAAGTTCAAAAAGTTTGAAAATACAACGTTACTGAGTTAACTCAATCTCCTGTATAGGCTAGCAGCTGATGTTTATTCAATCCATCTAATGCTACAAAAATTTTATACCAGACATTCTAATGTATTTAATAACATTTTAAAAAGCATACATCACAAATACTTCTCTATAAGGAAATCAAAAAATGATATATCTGAAATAATCTTAAACAAATTAATTGTCAGTTTGAAGTCCGGTGTTTAAAAACATAAAAGGCAACAATTTTAAAAAGTTATGTGCAACTGTGTATATGGGTACATAGATATAAAATGTATCTTCATCCTCTTTCTTATGAATAGCTTACTCTGTCTTGACATGCTTTGATAATGGATTAGCTGTTGTTAAAGGCTAGGAAAGACAGGAGTTGTAGTCCAGTATATTTAGAGGATATCAGGTTGAAGAGGCTACTTTGAACAGTGAAAAAAACTGAGTTGTATACATTCAGTTCAGAGTGGAAAACCACTGTAAAACATAATCAGTTATCAAATGATCAGGAATACCATTATGATTTTAGATCAGGCATGTCAAACTGCCGGCTCGCGGGCCAGATGCATCACGCCGAAACTGCGCCCATCCCATTGCCGGCAATGGGGAAAAAGTCACGATACGTCACGTGACATTGCAAGTTTGACATGCCTGTTTTAGATTATAACGCAAACAAGAGAAAAGCTTACCTATTTTTGCTTCCCCTGAGGAAAAAAAACAACAGTTGGCAGAAAATAAGATCAATTTAAGATAGTAGAAAACCTAGATGTTGGCATTTCATTTTGTCTCTAGTACTTGTTTAAAAATCACAAACACGCACATAATTGTTAAAACACTTGGAAAAATGGTTTAATGACGTTTACAACAGAAATGAACTGTACAGTTACAGTAAGTCTCATATATATAAAAATTACAGCAGACAAATGCATCTACACAAAACCTACCATTTTTATCCTGATTCACTGTAATCAACAGTTTCTCAATGCCCACAAGCCACCTGCAGGCAGCCACAAGGGGGAAAACAGAAGATATCTTTAAGAGACAGCATTCTTTTGATCTCCCTCAGGATAGGGATCTCAGACTGACCATAAGCAAGAATGAATGTTGTAGGATATGTAAACAACTCTTTTAAGTTGACATACATTCCAAATTAAATTATACAAACGATCATTTAAAAAAAGAATCAGCAGAGAGAAAAAATCTATTGATCAATGTACATGAAACTGTGTAGTCCACAAAAATTACATACTAGGTTTTACAAGAGAAAGGGCAATAAACATTTTTCTAAGCAATGCGTCCATTGAGTGCCTTAGAGCAAAATAATTCTCTTGTAACAAAAATAAAAAAGTTATGACATCAGAACCATGGATTACCCTTTAGTGAACGGCTTTACCTGGCTTCTTATCTCACCTTTGGATATGAATGGACGATGCCTTCTGAGTAGGGCAAAGGTTCAATTTTATACATATAAGCATGCTGTCTCTTTAAAAAAAATCTCTCTGTTCAGAATGGCAATAAGAGAAAATGCAATCTAAATTGACAATCCGATGGAAATTACAGATTATGTACATTTTTCCTCAATTATGAACACCTAGGCAGTGAAAACTATTGTGTTAATACATACATAGACACACCCAAAACATACAAAAATACTATTATTTCAAACTACTAAGAATAAGACAATCAATTATCTCCATGCTATGACTTTAAGAGCATTACACAGAAACAAACAAGAATTTAAACACATTTTTAATATCCCAGAAATATACCAAAATATACATCTAAGCTTTGGAATTACTGAGGTTAGACTAATGCAAGTGCTGGGTAATTGTACTTAATACACAAGTCTAAGGTTCTGCAGGAAAGAAATTATCTTTGGTATCTGCATCAGGCTAATATTATTAACATTTGGATTTTGCTTTGGGATAGAGCTTGTATGATCCTAGAACCAAACACCCCTACTTAACTGAGATTTAAAAGATTTGTGTAAAAAGTTCCTTCGTTGGCAACCCCCCCTCCCCCAAAGTTTAAAAAGTCATAGGCATCTACCTAGCAAAAATGTTGAGAAATACAATGCATAGTTGCACAGTGGTGCTGCAAAAATAATGAACAAACAACAAAAAGGAAAAAGCAGAAAAGAAGAAAAAAAAATTTCTCACAATAGGACAGCCTCTTCCAAGCAGTGGCGGGGGGAAGCTCAGAAGTGCACCCTAGCATGTATCAATCAATTTATCACCCAGCTCACAAAGGGTTAAAAGTACCCACCAGAGCAGCCAATCATGCACCAAGGCCTTCAGCTTCACAACCAATATATAAAGCTCCATCACATTTCTCCAAGCTTTTCTCCATGCCCCTTGGATTTGTAATCTTATAAGAGTACTTTGCATCCCAAATAGAGTGGGAGAAAAGTTACCTTGCTGACCAAATCCACATTATCTTAGATCAAGCCATCCACTGCATCTTGGACCGGAAGGCAAAAGCCACTTTGGGATTCATCTCTTGCACACCCAGAAAAGATGGCTTCCCGAATTGGATTGGTGCTGAAGATGCCCTTTGTCTTTGGTTTGTTTGTTTGTTTTGAGTTTATACAATCATTAGGAAATCTTTGGTTTTGGCTGGAATTTTTTAAAAGAACAAAACAAAACAAAGAAACCGCCCCCCTCAGCATATAGCAGGGTACCGTGACCTGGCAAAACGTCCCTTTCTGAAAGGATGGGGAAAAGTACATTCAAACTAAAATGGTAGAAAGAGCATAGATACAGCTTTTGGTTAACCCAGAGGGAAGAGGTGGCAAATGAACAAGATTGTCAAATAATAAAAGGACATGTTTTAGAAAAGGAGTGACACTCAAAGACAACAGGATAAAAGGTTGAAAGTGGTATGTATGCACACAATTTGGCCCTGGCTTGATCCTGGAAATCAAGAGCCCTGTCATCTCGCCAGGAGGTGGCAGAAGGCAGCATTCAGATTTCATGCACAGGCTGGGAAAGAGATGGTTATTCAAAGACTACAAGATGACCCCCAGTAACCAAAACAAATAAAAGATTGCAATTTGCCCTCAGTTTGCAGTAGCTTTTAAGCAGCAACGTTCAGAGGCTTTGGGGGATCTGTCCCCAGGTTACAGGTCACGGTTTGCTATAGGCCAGAGTTCAATGCTAATTAAAGGAAGGGTGGCAGACTTGGCAACTCTGTAGGGTTTGGAGAAAGTTAAAGCAAGTTACTCGGTTACGAGTTAGAAATGAGGTATACGACAGCTCCTGTACCTGTGGCGGATAAATATCCGACACCTATTCATACCTAGCTTAGATACTATTACAGAAAAAGGAAATGGAACATCAACATGGTAGGATCAAGGAGTGAAAATGTCTCATGATGCTCTAAAACAGGGGTAGTCAACCTTGGCTCTTTTATGACTCGTGGACTTCAAATCCCAGAATTCCTGAGCCAGCTTAACTGGCTCAGGAATTCTGGGAGTTGAAGTCCACGAGTCATAAAAGAGCCAAGGTTGACTACCCCTGAGTCTAAAAGATTCTTGTACCCGATCTTTTGCCTTGTGGATTTTAGAGAAAAGTGCAAGTCTTCTCCAACGAGTTTTAAGTAAGTAGTTATCTATGCACTGCTATATCGATATCTATGGTATGTTCTCTTTGCAGTTCAGAGAAACTGAATCTTAAGCCTTAAAATCATAATAAGGATTATACAGGGCAAACAATGGCTTCCTGCCCCACAATAATGCCCTTTACAAACCTACTGAAAAAGTAGCTTTGCTTGATGTATATCTTAATTAAATGCAGACTTATACATTCCAACATATATCAAATAACTTATAGTATTCTTCTCACCAGCGTCATCAGTGCTGAAAACCTTCTGGTATATCAAATAAAATTAGAAATTATTTGGAAAACTTATTTTAATGGGTTTTACCCAGTGAAAAAACAGTATTATTTTTGGTGTCAGAAGAAGATTGCGACAATGAACATTGGAGGAAGAGTTCACAACAGACTTTAAGTCAATATTTTGGCTTCAGCAAACAAAGATAAGAAATAAGGCAGAAGAGAATCATTGCAGTTCTCTCCATTAAAAATTTTTCTTTCAAGATCCCACCTACCAACTGTTTCATTTCCTTCCTCTCTCGTTTTCAACATCTTTTGTTCCAAGTGCTCTTATCTTTGAAAATATTTTCCTATTTTCTACCTATAAATCTAACTAGTTTAGGAAAATCACACAATATTAATACCACTTTACATAAAGTCAGAACACCAAATCTATTATTAAAGCTTTCAGTGAGGTTATGCATTCTAGCTGATTTACAAAGTAAGAAATGGACAACCCATATATAATTACACAACTGCTTTCTTTATAGAAGCGTACGTAGAACTTGATTATTGCAGTTAATCAAGCCACAGCACGTCATGTGAGAATATTGAAAGCTCTTTTGGTGAGTAAAAAAACCCCAGTTATCTCCAACATTTCCATTATGTAAAGAAAAAGACATCACCCAGTATATCTGAACTGTGCCAGAAGATGATGCATTTTTTTTTAATATTTCAGGTTTCCCTGTTTCCAAATAATAGCTTATGACCTTGGCTTTTGTTTTAATCAGTTCTTGATTCCAATACGTCCTCAATGAAATCAGCCAAATTAAGCCCATTTGTACAAGAAAAACCACTAAAAACTATGTCTTCAAAGAAAAAAGCTATCAATATAAACTTCTAAGACCACCTTTTTTTTTTAAATCTTAAGACACTCTGAAAACAGGAAAGTTGGCAAAGATTTATCAGTGCCTTTAAGCATAAAAGCCATTGGAAATTCTCCCCTCCAGTCAGTCTAAGTCCCTCATTCTCAAATAATATGCCAGCAACAAATACACTTACACACTAATATTATTCTAAAGAATATGTTAGAATAAGGATGGAATAGACAAATCTAAAGAATTCAGACTTCAAACCAAAATATGCATTCTTTGCAAAAAATGACCCAGCCTCTCAGCAAAATTAAAACAAGAATAATCATCTATTCAGTAAGAAATCCTTTCTCCCAAGGATTATCTTACAAGATCATCTCCCCCCCCCCCATGTACACTATATTTAAGTGTTAAGAGGAGATTAGTGTTTAGTTTGGTTTATCTTCTGCAATTTTTGGTCTAGAAAAGGTTAACATTGTTACTTTAAAAATTATTTAAAAAGTATTTATTATTAAGCACTACAATCAATGGCAAAATGGGTGGGAATAAAAGCAACCATTTTACAATAACTTTCTGATTTGATTTAGATGGAAATCTTCCACTCCCACCCCCAAGTTAAACATCTTGGCTTAAGAGCAGCCCTAGTGCAACTACACAGGTTGAAATGGATTGCTAATTTTATTTCTGTGTGTACAAATAACACAATATAGCAACTCAAATTGGTAACCTATATACTGTCATTTGATATACTGAATATTATTAATAATCAAAGAATCCCAGATTCAGGAGTAAGAGTCTGCTTCCTTTGGCAAGATAAAATTAAAAAAGAGAGAGAATGAAGTTGTAAGCAACACTTGCCTTCTGGTAGGAGTGTACTGGGCTATTCAAGTGTAAAACTTTTGAACCAGTTACTGGCTGAATCAGTCTGAATGTTTTGCAAGTATTTCAACCCTGAAACGGAGCTATTTGAACTCGAAGGATTGTTTCAACCCTGAAAAATTTCCAAAACATTTGGGCCTTTTGTAGTCAGAAGAGCGTCATGAAGTTTCACACTTGAAACAGTTCGAAATGTTTTTTACACTCCTCCCTTCTAAGCATAGTCAACATAATCTGCTTCTTCCCAACACCATCCCTGTAAAACACAGATTTCCAAATACATATACACTGGGTTTCCAGACGCTTAACTAAACTCTACCACTACAGTTACCTCCACTATTTATAAAGATGCTCTCTCCTGATTTTTCAGTCTGCAAACAATACTAAAGCTATGCTGAGGTATCTTTTTAAAGGTGCCAGAAAACCAGCTGCTACCAAAGGCATTGTTTCTACAATCCTGTAACATTGCCTGCTTTAAAAACAAGAGATGAGAAGGGACAGAGTGATATTCCGAATTCTTTCAGTCAAAATGTCTCCATTTTACTCCCCTGGGGAGAAAATATATAGCAAACATACTAACATTCAGTTCAACAACATAGATATTTGAACAGAAGTCAGAATGTGCCAGGAGACGTCTACAAATACAGCAAAGTTAAACATCTTAAAATAGTTTTCCTTCTCAATAATAAAGCTACATTAGTTCCAGTGTGAATCAAAGGTCATTGTAATTTGCCTTAAGAGCAAATCTCTGTGCATGCAGTAGAAATGCAGGTTGTGTTCCCAGAGCAAAGATAAACGTTCACTGCATATTTATGTTATAGTTTCCTAAATGGGAGATAGTATTTCATATAGGAAAAATCTAAATGTGTGAAATAGCTTCATATTCTTAAATAAGGGAATAAAAGTCTGGCATGGGCTATTAGCAATTAACCAGAATTAAAAGTTGAGCTTTCTATTTACAGTATATACTGTAATTTGGACAGGGAGTGGGAAATGAATCAAAGATTGATTTGATTTCAGATTTTCATTAACAGTTGATTTAGATGTCTTTCTGTATCATGAAAATAGAAATGTGTTGTTATTGCATGGTGTATGTTTAAAATGGTCTAATAGAAATATGGAATACAATGAACATTTCATTTTCCATTTAGACCCAATATGACTTCAGGAATTTGAAAGCAATAGCAAAAAATAAGCGGACAATAAAAAAAAACCATTAAAACATATTAAAAACCAATAATAGTCATAATAAATGAAGAAGAATTCAAGAAAACAATGAATTGGCACTAATTACAGTTGTGTTTCTTCTTTTCTTGCCATTAACAAAGGAACTCAAATCCAACTTAAATACTCAGGGATATGATTTAACTTTTCCCACTTAATCATCTGAAATGTTGACAAGTTAAATTTGGCCCCAATGCTGCACAGAACAAGAATTATGTAGTTGAATTTTTAAAATAATGTATTGCTTTAAGAATACTAGAACGTAATTTTGCATAATTGGCCAACGTATCCTAAGGTCACAGACAACTTTTATCAACAGATTTTACTTCTGGTAGTGTTTACTCTATGATCACTTTTTCTTATATACATTTATGAACGTTTAAATCCTTGTAGGATTTATCTACTAAAAAGTACAGATAGGGATATACAGATTAAGTATAAACATTTCAAATGTTTGAGATAAAACTGGAAAGAGTCAGGTCAAGGATATTCTTTTATGGCATTTTTTAAGTCCATCAATAGTGTAAGAATCATATTATTGAGAATGGGAATTTAATGCTAACATTATTATTTTAAGCAAATGTAACTGAAAAATGCCCTTACTAGCATGGTTTATTATTCATTTTATGTAACAAAATAGAAAAAAGTCATGTATTTAGTTTTGCACTACCAATATAGTTGGGTAGCTCCAAAAGCAAGATGGCCAGATCAAACCCCCTCAGTTTGCCAAATGATAACTAGTCAGAAATGGATTTTACATATTTATTATGCAAAATCTCTCAGCGTTTGAAGTCACAAGGGGAACTGCATTATTTTCATGTGAATCCACTGCTAAATTAAAAGAGGAGGATTTCCTAAAGCAAGACCTCAACAATATTTTTCAGAACTCACCATTTACAAGCTTCATTTTGTATGCAAAAGTGGTTCTAGAAATATATGTTTTGCTTACTACTTTGTTCCCCGTAACGTTTCATTTGACTCAAATTCCATCTTTCAGTAGTCTTAGTAAAACAGGATCCTGTTCAACACCCTCCCCCTACCAAATGCCAAACATAGTTTTAGAGCCTGTCCACTGCTGGCTGCACACCCACTGGCAAATTTTTTATAATTTCTATAATTTTGGCTTGAAAAATCAGAGCATATTGGCAATATTTTTTCTCTCTCAAATATACATTTAATTATATCTTGCTGTCAGACTTAAACCTAAGTAAAAATATTGCCAATCAAAGTGATAGTGAATTAAATACAGTTTATATCTTTTAACAAAGAGCCAGTTTACATTTTTCTAGATTCTTGTTTGTTGTAAAATATCAATCAGGATAGACATAAAAAATAAAGAGCCCAGATAAAAATGACTATCTGAGTAAATTTTCCACACATCATACACAAGTGAAAAGAAAAGTTAAGGGAGAATAAGGCAACGATGGATTTTAAGCCTGGTGTCTAGCATTGGAAATTCTGCAATTCCTCTGCTCTTCCTTATATCTTCAAATGACATATACCATCTTTGGCTGAATTATCTAGTATATAGATAAAATTTACATTTATTGTAATGCAATTTAATGCATTCTACCAAGTCAGGGCACAACATTATTTCCTCCGGCAACTGAAACTGAAAAAGTGGATCCAACCTTCAGGATTTCATTGTTTCTCAGCAGCAAAGAAAGACTGCTATATTTCCCTCCCTGGCCACCTGAACCCTCATTCACTACATTAAAATTCTCTAAAGTATGGTCTCCTCCACAAAGTATGCATGCATCCTTGGGTCAGCATGTATTGTTTCTAAGGGACTGGATCTGATCTCTGTTGCTAATAATAAGATGTAGCTTGGGATTGCACTTTCCTCTAAAGGAATTCTTCCTATCCATCTTGCCTTTTTATATTGCCACATCATGTTGCCTAAAGTTAACATGAGCGTGACCCACTCTCTTAATGGTTACTTAGATTCTGGGAGTATTAATTGATCACTGTATTATTTCCAACCTTCTGTAGGCATCAAATAAAACT
Organism: Protobothrops mucrosquamatus; assembly: GCF_001527695.2. Taxonomy (NCBI): domain Eukaryota; kingdom Metazoa; phylum Chordata; class Lepidosauria; order Squamata; family Viperidae; genus Protobothrops; species Protobothrops mucrosquamatus. Next base: position 100,038 of record NW_015389178.1, on the reverse strand, counting down.
ACTGAACATACAGATCTGTATATGGAGTAGATAGAGAAATGGCAAATAGTTCCTATAGAGAGAGTACAGCATCCCAGTGCTGTCATATCTGAGATATATAATCCATATTTCATATATAGTCAGTCTACAGAACCTAGATATATCAGTATTCAAGAAACATCTCAATGTCGCTAAAACAAACTGAACAGTAATAGGCGCTCATTCCCCGTGTTACTTGAACAGTTCAACAAAGGGACCTGTTGGCTTGATTTCTCGTGCTTTGAAGCATTAAGCTTCAAATATTATATATTGCCAGATGATGTTTACAATAAAACCAATAAAACTAATAAAATATGAACTAGTAATAACTCAGCTGATATTATGTTTTCTGGAGATCTAGCTCTTCAATTTGAACTATGTAAGTCAATGTGGGTTGAGCTACTTACTGCAGGTGGCCTAGAAGACATTCTTGAACCAACAGGATATCTGAACAATTTATTGGCATGGTTGTAATAGTCATGTTTCAATAAAATTATTATTTATGTAGATAGATTTATACATTCCCAAAGGAAAGGAAAAAAAGGAAAAAAAGTCTACATTTAATAGCCTTACATAATGTTCAAGCCCTGAACAAAAAGGAGCCATAATACATCAGAAAAGCATGAATGTTATGCTCTTCAAAAGTGAACTGTTAAAAAAATATTCATATGATGCTTGTTGCATATATGAACGCTGTACATGAAATCCATAATGTATAAACTGGTAGCACATGATCAAAAAAAAAATGGAAAGCCAATTTTGAAATTCTAAACTTCATAGGTTTAATGTTTTCAACACCTGTTATACGTTTGTAGAAGAACAATTGTCTTACTACAGAAAGTATTTACAATGACTGTAAATGCTCACAAGCTAGATCAACCTCAGACTATTATCTTAAAATATTTGTCAAGAGATTCGTTTTCTCAAAATGTCATTCTTTTTATACCTTTAACATTCTGGCATTTTAGCTTCATTACGCGTAATCAAAAGTTTTCCCCTGATTCGAAAGGAATGCAGCTTGTTCAATTTTCAGAAATTATCTGCAGCTGCAAAGACTGAAGAAACTAGGATAAAAATCTACCTGTTTCACCAGGAATCAACGATAAATTTCTATGGCAATCATTTCTAATCTGAAATTCATCAAATGCACTGGACTGAAATTCCCACTCAATATAATTTCTGTATTGAGGCAAAGGGAAAGGTGATCCAATTCTCTGAAGAATAACAGATAAAAGAAGATTAATGTAAAGTAAGGTAATAAGGTCCCAGAACAATACTGCAAATTCTGGTTTATGAAATTGTATTTCATTGAATTGATGAATAGGACAACAAAATAACCCAGCTATGAAATGGGGACAGTCTCATATTTTAGAACACTGAGAGATTGGAACACAATTAACTCAGGTAATTAACTCAAGTGATAGAATAAGTGATCCTCTCCAGTTATTAGAGAATATGTATACAGTGAACATATTTTTGAGTGCATAAACTGCGTTTGTAGTGACTATCTGAAAGTTGTCACAACTTCTAGAATATGTTTGTGTTTTCTGGACCTCCATATTGTTTATTCCTACATATTCTCTAATTATACACATCTGATATTCTGCTGAAGTTTTAAATCAATTGTAACTTTTACAATATTATGGAAGCTGATAATTATTTTAGACTGTGCAATAATGTTTATATGCTAATTTATGGGAGCATGCATATTACTGAGTAGAATAGGTGGCAAAATAATAGTGATAACCATTAAAACTCCAGTATTTTGTATTATTGGAAATTTTTAGTAATCTCTTGCTAACTCATCAAATACATAACCGAACCACTTAAATTAAACATAAATCTTACAATTCAACCAAACAACTGTTGATTTGTCTGTTTCTCAATTTCCAGTTTCTCTGATATAAGACTTATAAAACCTCTTAGATGTGTGGCTATTTGTACGACATAAGGAAGAGTGGAAAGGTCTAAAAAAGGTTTATAAATAAGTTCATATAATGCATGTTGGATTCATGCATTATATGAGCAAATTAAAATAGTTATGTTTTATAGCAATCATCTGAGCTAATTAGAATTCTGAGTATCTCTATACCTTCCCACCTAACAAAAACTAGGGAACCTAATCAACTGCAGGCAGACAAACCAAATTAATTTCCCTGAATTTCCTCGAAAATGTTTATGATGATAAAATGGATATTTTTTTTTGTTTTTTGGTTCATAAATCCACAGGACCTTTTCCTTGAAGCCTATGGATGAGCAAACACAATCAAAAGTCACCATTACCTTCTTTGCTTTTAAAATTATATGTGGGTTTGTGCGTGTATAAAAAAGTAAAACCTTTTTTCAATGGACAAAATAAACATTTACTGGACCAATATTTCCTTTGGTAGAAATTAGTCAATATAATGGCCTACAGGCCAGCATCTTGAATATTCTCCTGTCTTCTTACTTTAACTGCACCATGCTGTTGCTATAAGTCAATTAAATCTTTGACACAAAATATTATAATTGTATTCTGAGACTAGAATTATGGTGATAGCATATCCTAGGATTTATACTGATCCAAACTGCTATGGAGAATGCAGAATCAGCTAAATTAGTAAGCATTTGCCATTGCCATTCTATTTACCCACCCCCGAACCATGGAAATTAGAAAATAATCAAGTTAAGACTTTGTCCTAAGGATATACAAAAAGATCAACCTCTCCCCACCAAAAGATTAAAACAAGCAGCAATTTTTACATAAAATAATAAACAAATGAAAAGAAATTGTCAGTAGCATCTATCACCTCTCTGCATCTGAACTGCACTTATACAAACTAGTCCATTAGTACAGCAGCTTGCTAGAAATTGACTTTGGTTCAAGCTTAGTTTTTAAAAAATAAAACATTAAAAAAAATAAACACACATTAAAGACGGTGGACGGACATTTGCTCATTTCCCTGCTTAACAGTTCACAAGTTTTTTTTTTTTAAAGTTTTAGGAAATAAGTTTCTTATATTTAAATAGCTTGTGAGTCAGGAAGTTGAAGATTCAGAGATGAACAGAGAGCAGGCAGCATGATAGTAGGTGGAGAGGAGACAGATTTCTGCCAGTTGATAGTTAATGCAGATCTGCAAACTGCGGTCACCAGTCGGAGATGGCAATAGAAATGAACTCTCTTTCTGTTATTAGGTGATCAGAGACAAGATTTTTTTTGGGGGGGGGGGCAAGGAATGGATTGCAGCTATGTGAGCTTAAGAACTTCCTCGTCCCTCTTCCAAATATTAATAGAAAGGAACATTGAACAGTTCTGATATTTTCCAATTTGGATCAAAGGGATAGGAAAGTGCCAGCTATGCAGTAGTGATCCAACTTCTTTTTATCGGAGAAAATATGAGTTCAGGTCAATATATCATTTCTGTCTCCTTTCCTCCATCTCTCTCTCTCTCATCCATTGTCAGCAGTTGTTTGCACGTACTACTTGATGCTTGAGAACAGTTTTTCCCTCTTTAGTAGAGATGTTTACTGCCATAAATGATTTAGCTAGTAGCAAAAAACACAAACAGCATGAAACATTGCAAAATACATGCAACATGCTAGTGCTCATCATATTCCACAGCAAGTTGGCCTGTTTTTTTAATCATCCCTTACCACCAGTTCCCACAGCAGCAAGCAATGGTAAAAACACTACAAATTGTTTACAATGGAACAAGATTACAAGGCTGCTTTTTATGGCTGTGTTGGCATAAATGGTACTTCCTGTTCACGTGACCCAGTTTGCTTCTGGAACAGAAGTGTTTTAAATTCAAAATAATTTTAATACAATCATAAAAGCAAGAGACTCCAGAAAAAAAAAAATCTAAAGATGAGCCAATGCAGCTTTTTGAAATCCTATGCCAAACAGCTGGTAGGAAGATTTAGTGGATGCATATGAGTTATCAGCAATATAGGCAGTCTCCTGAGAAAGTAAATAACAGAAATATTTTCAAAGTTGTAAAGTGGCAATTTCCATGCAATTAGGAAATAAGAGAATTGTCAGCACAAAAGTTGAAACAGAGGCCAAATCCTTTCCCCCTTGGATCAACAAGAGCCAAAGACGTGCAAATGAGGGCTAGATTTGGCCAAAAATGATGAACACACTGCTGTCTAAACAAAACTCCCACGTCACATGTGTGGACTATTTTCGCACATGAGCCTCAGTATGTTTATTTTAATTGCCAACACTTCTGAGAGAATCTCAGAAAACACTCCACCAAGAAAATTATAAAGGATATTTGTGATTCACATGCTTCCCTCTCTTCTCTCTTCCCTCTGAGTGCATGGGAGCTCACTGAAACTGTTCCAGGAGCAAAGAGAAATGTGTCCAAACGTTCTTCTTCTCTTTATATAAAAAATAATAATAATCATAAAGAGATACACAAGTAATACAGGCCTGCCTAAACTGTACCAGTTAAGAAAGGAATCCCCAACACAATTGATAAGATTATAAACATCTTGTATGACATTATGGCCTGTACAACAGACCAATAAAAGATAATTAAAAAAAAGATATTCAGATCAAAAAGAAAAGAAAAAAGAAAACCCATTCCTATGTTTGAGTTGATAACCCACCTTAACTTGTCACTGAGACTGCTGGAAATGATAAGTAGTCCTTTTTTTTTTTTTTTTTTTACATTTTTGGTTAGAAAGTTCTCCAATCAATGAAGCAATCCTGAAAAGACAGTGTTTCTTATAAAATTAGGCAACTGTTTGTCCCAGTTTTAAATCCTTCTTTTTCTTGCTGTTTTTTTTTTCCTGTTTCTAATATTTTTCCTTCTCTCCCTTGTCCCCAGTAAGATGGCAGGAGGAAGCCAATCACAATTTGCAGTTCAGAAGCCCGGCTGACAGCCAAACTCACTGCAGCATGAAACAGGCTAGGGTTAGCACAGCTCAGCCCAACTCACTGTGCCTTGGAGGCCGTAGTGGTGGTGGAAGCAGCCCCACTGGCTGAAGCTACTGTGAAGAGAGAGTTCTGGATAGATTCTGCTGAGGTGGAGGTGGCATGAAGGCTGGCAACTGGTCCAGAGGCCCCTGCGGAGGCTGCAGCTGCAGAGACCAAACTAACTGGGTTGCTGGTGAGCAGTGAAAGATTCTGAGGGTTCAAGAACAGTGGGGCAGTTACGATGTTGGGTGTACCTCCAGCATTGGCAAATACCAAGTTCCCAGTTGCATCCAGCGATGTTATTGGAAGAGAGCCACCAGATGCAAGAGCTAAAAAGAGGAATAATAAATGTCAGCATTAACACAGCCAACTCCCCAAAATACCATAGGCAAACAAAAGAAAAAAAAAAGAAGAAAGAGCTTCCTTTTTAGGTCTCTTTAACGATTTGAAATTGCAAATTCATTTTCCACTTAAGGAAATTTACAATTTTTACCGCATAGGAAATGCAGATTTGAAGAGTGAACGTTCGTTAGATTCATTATGAAAGATCATCAAAATCACAAAATTGTATTTCTAAAAACTTGGGATGACTTCCAAAATTGAGGCAAAGAATCCTTAGATTCTAATCAAGTAGCTGGCAGATGATAAACTCTTTTTTATATCTTGTCACAGTGTGGGTATTTTGCCTTGCCAATTCTTTCTAATTGACCATATAATGAGATTTGGATGCCAATTCAATAAGGAGTTCGAGCATCTTTAATCACTGAGCTCATAGCCTCAGAAATCTTTGGTCTGTAGCTTCAAAAACCAAATAGACTTAGATATACTTCTAAATATGTACCAAATTCAAATGGAAAGGGGATTCTCAGTGACTGTTCATTTCACAAGGGACAGCCAATTTGGTGTACCAGTTAAGGTGCTAGTGTATTAACCACAAGGTTAATACACTAGCACCTTAGGCATGAAAGCTGGCTGGGTGACCTTGGGCTAATCACATACGCTCAGCCCAACCCACCAGAAGGGCTGTTGTAAGGAAAATAAGAGGCAGGACAATTAGGTACCTTTGCCACCTTTAGATAGAGAATAATAAAGAGAAAGTAACATTTGCCCAATATTTCCAACATTTTGGGGAAATTTTGTATATAAGTATTTTGTTTTTACCACTGATCCTACCACTGAATTTGAAGCAAGTTCCAAGGTAGTTAATGTGTCAGATTTTTTTTAATGTAATTTAATATGTGAACATGCATATCAGAGACTTATTTGTTGTCTTTTATCCTAAGATAGACTGAAATAGACATTTTTATTCATTATGTTTCTTTAGAAATAAATCCCTGTTAAATTATTTCCGCTAGGGGCTTTTACATGTTAAATATATACGGTATATAACATCTATAGCTTTCAAAAAGAAGGAACAGAAAAAAGAGTATAGAAATTTAACAGGAATAGAAAGTATAGTGTAGTAACTAACCTTGAATAGTTGCCAATGTACTGTTGCTCATCAGAGCTGGGCTGAGAGCACCACCTAGCGTCCCAGGATTGAGACTAAGTAAGGCACCTCTGCAAATCCAAAACGCAAAGCAAAACAACCAAACAACCAAAAAAACAGGTGAGTTGTTAATTTAAGGGCAAAAAATATATCTTTTTCTAGAACTGAAGCAGCTCTATTAAGTAAACTGTTTAATTTGGATTATACAATAATACACCGTAACACTGTCAATATTTGAAGATGAAAGTGATAGAAATATGAACAAGGATTGTTAACTCCACTAAATATTTTTAAACTAGGAAAAGTGTCAAATGTTATACTTTGTTATACTTTCGTTTAACAAAGAATTAACAAGATCGGTAGATTTTTAATCACCATATATTTTAGATAAAGGTACCGAAATGTGATGACTCCTAGGTTCTCTCGCTTAACTTGATACTTTAAAAAAACAAGTTTTAAAGATACTCACCCAGCTGCAAATTGGGAAGATGCCATCAAGCCTGGATTCAATCCTGCCGCAGCTGCCATAGCAGCCAGACTTGCATTTGCAGGCAATTGTGCAGCTCCTTGTAGTGCAGCTGCTGCTGCTGCAGTTTGCAAACCAGAAGCAGTTACCATCACCTGGCTGGTCCCAAGTGCCGAGGTCAAGGGGGTGGAGGTTGTCTGGGTTGTGGTTGTCTCACTGGCACTGGATGCCTCAGATGTGGAAGCAGAGGCAGAAGGAGAAGGACTTAGGGAGGGTGATGTTACTGCCGAGGCAGCTGGAGGTGCCGTAGAAATTACGGTTGCTGTATTGTTGGGTATGGTTTCTGTGGTGCCTAAAATGATACAATATTTGAAGTACCTGGATGAGACATTGCTAAATGGAGCCAATGTTACTCTAATGGAACAAAAGAGCAAGAATTTGAGTATAAGCAGTGGTTAACTCAGGGCAGAAACAAGTATCCTTGCTTAATGACTGCCCTGTTTAGGGACTGTTCAACATTATGACAATGCTAAAAAACTAACTTCAGAACCAGTTCTCACATTTACAACCACTATAACATCCTGTGGTTAAGTGATTGCTATTTCTATGCTTTATAGCTGGCTTCTAATAATTAGTCAATGGAAAAGTCAGCAGTAAAATCACAAGTCACAGTCATGTGATGTCTTGCTTAACAACTGCAGTGAAAGGGAAATTGTAAGTCGGTCATCATCATGTGATGTCTGAGTGACTACATCCCTTAACTATGAAGTGGCTGGTTTGATTGTAGTCATTAAGCGAGGACTGTAGTTCAAACATCCAGATAGAAAAAGGCTTCAGAATACACACAAATGAGTCATAACTTGGTGATTAACAATAAACCTTCCTCATCAAAAAGACTGGACCAAATATTCAAATTAACAAGGATAGCTGACCTTTTCATAATGGAATAAATGTGTAGCCTGACCTTCACAGAGCTATACTGTGCTAAAATATCATGCTTATAACTTGATGCATTTAAAGATTTAGAGTTCAGATATGACCCAAGTAGAATTACTAGTTTTGGTTGGTTTATAAACTATTTTTGTTGGACAGTTTGAGCTATACTACAGTTACTCATATTCTATCAAGTTTCATTACTGTAACATCCTCTCTATAAAGCTGTTTTTAAAATGTGTCTAGAAATAAACAGCATCAGGTATTCCAACTGAGTTACTGTTCCTACTTCAATTTGCATGCCATCTTTCACTTTTTAACTAAGAAAGCAGAATGTGTTTTAAAATAAATAAAACTGTTTCCATTGCTTTTACGACTGTTATGTTTAGTTTATAAGTCAAGTCAAAATAGAACATTTAGTGTTCTATTTCAAATATTCAGTTCAAATTGTTTGATTTGACTTATAAACTACTATAATGAACATTTTTTCCTCACTGTTCTTTTCTTTGGTATGAATAAGCATAGCCTTGCTCCTAACCGATTATCCAGAACAAACAAAATACATTAAGAAATCATAATATAACTGAAGGATCCAATTGAGATGGATTATCTCAATTTCAAAATTAGTCTATTTCTTTTGAGAAATCCAAAATATTATTTCCAATTATGCCTGGCCATTCATGGATCAACAATGTTTTAAAATAGCAACATGTGGCATTTGGTATATGTAATACCCCTGATTCAACTGAAGGACTGAATACTGGCTAATTTTTTTTATCAGGATTCACATGCACTTTCCTGATGTGTCAAGTTCCTCCTCAATCTCTCAATACTATAATCTTAGTGCTTCCTCCAAAACAAGAGACATCATTTCAGTACTCCTGATCCCTCTGCAAGTCAGCCAGATCTCAATCTCTCTAAGGTCTTGGTTTGGATAAAAAGTGCTTGAGCAGCAGCGGAGGCACAGAGCAGGATTGCTCTCAAGAAGACGTGGTGCGCTGCTCACTCGTGTGCGCCGGCCTCATTGAGAGCAATCCCGCTGTGCACCTTTGCTTCCTTTCACTTGGACGGAGCAAAGAAACTCAAGCTGCTGCTGCTCAAACACCTTTTATCCAAATGGAGATCTTTGGGAGATGAGGAGCTCCATCTGAGTGTGAATACAAAGCTTGAAAATGCAGCAAATCACTGCGTTTCCAAGGCTCCCATGGGTGCTCAAACACCTTTTATCCGAACGGAGATCTTGGGGAGCACCATCTGTGTGCGAATGCAATGCTTGAAAACGCAGTGAAATTGCTTCCTTCTGAACTGCCCCATTTGCTCAGAGGGAGAATCTAGTTTCCCCAAGGTCTCCCTTTGGATAAGAAGCTGATGTGCGCCTATCTGACGTTTGAAAACGAAACGATTTGCTTCGTTTTGAACCGCCCCATTTGCTTACAGAGGGAGAATCCAGTTTCCTCACGGTCTCTCTTTGGATAAGAAGTTTATGAGCAGCAGCAGCAGCTTGGGTTTCTTGGCTCCATCTGAGTGGAGGAAAGCAGAGGTGCAGCAGCAGGATTACCCTCAATAAGGCCGGCACACACAAGCAAGCAGCGCACCCGGGTCTTATTGTTTGAGGGCAATCTTGCTGCTGTGCCTCCACTTTCCTCCACTCAGATGGAGCTGAGAAACACAAGCTCCTGCCTCCGCTTGAGTGAGGAGGACAAAGAGGAAGAGAAGAGCTGTGAGGATTTGTGCCAGCCGGCCGGCCAGGCAAGGACTAGGTCGGGTGGGGTGGCTGGCTGGCTGGCTGGGAAGGGGGATCATGATCGCTCAGGTGGTTGCTGCGAGCTGCTCAGCTGTGCCATGGACGGTATTGGTTCTTGTGCCCGGCTGACTCTGATTCCATGCTTTGTCCCATAAGTGTGCAAATGAAGCAAACTCTTCTCCCCCCCCAGAAAATGGAAGCTTCCAGGGGCCATGATCTCTTTTGCAAAGAATGGGTGTTTGAACTCGCACGATATTATGGCACCCAGGAACTTCCATTGTCAGCACGAAAAGCATTTGTGGCAGAGGAGATATATTTTGCAAGGTAAGTGACTCCGGCGCGGCAGGAAGGGAGGGGGAAGCAGTTGTGAGGAGTGGGGAGGTGAATAGGATGAATACTGCAGAAACTCTGCGGTTGCTTGTAAGGGCGAACGACTACCGTGGTGCTGCAACAGTCATAATTGTGGGGCTTGCTCGTAAGCACTAGGGGGCGCTGATCACATAACTTTGAATGAGCGTTAAGTGAACGATCATAACTTGAGAATTACCTATATAGACATGATGATGATAATTTTATCTTTAAAAGAGCAAGCGTTTCTATGGAGTTGCAGTCCAAATGGCCTCTTACCTGTGACTGCCAAACTAGTTACAGTTGCGCTGGTTAAAGGGAGCCCAGGGTTGACAGTCAAAGTGGTAGCTGCACTGCTTGTCACAAGGCTTGGCGTAGTTGCCACCTATAGATCAAAACAAAATAGCTGAAATCCTAAAAAAAGGATGTCACCAATGAATAAAGGAGTCAAATGAAAACTTCTATATAGCTTTAGATTTTCACAAGAAGCTACCTTTCGTTATTTTTAGAAAATCATTAATCTTTCTAAGTGTGGAAGAACAAAATTAAATATATTAGCATACTACAAAGGCAGAGTTAAATGCAGTATTCAAAGTGGCATGCCTTAGGCATAAATATCTTTCTTCATCAACTACAAAACAGAAATAATAAGAACTGAACTGTGTACATTAATGTCCACTCATGATAAGTTTCAGATTTTGAGATCCTTAGGAGCAAAAATATTAATATCATCCTCTTGCTATTCTTAGCAAGAATTGTCAAATTATCTCCCAATCTAACATAATTCAAATGGTTTTGAATTTTTACCAATGAAGTTGGACAAGGGAACATTGCTTTGATGGGCGAGTTGCTGGTTCCACCACTACTAGGTGGGTTAATTCTTTTTTCCTTCTGGCGCCGATTACAGAACCAAACACGGATCACCTCTTTTTCCATTTTCAGCTGGTCAGCTATCATGGTTATCTCTTCCGAGGTAGGCTTTTGGTTCTGAAAGATAAACCATTTAGACTATTTTCTGTTGCATGATATCATTTGGATTATATTCCTTTCTGCCGGTATTTTAAAAGGAAACTACAATAATAGAAGTAAGTACCACAGATACGCTAGATACAAATGATATCTTATTACAAAGTAAAATAAATCTTTATATCCCTATAAAATATGCGGCGTTTGCTTCATATTTTAACTGCTAGAATACTTTATATGCCTCTCACTGGAAATCACATATGATTCATTCTCTGAAAGAATAGCAGACTAAGTTGTGAACATATCCTTCGGTGTCAAAAATAACTTTTTATTTAGAAAAAAAAGTCTGATGTGGAATTGAATTTAGATCTTAATTTTACTTATGGAAAAGTACTACATCTTAAGTTTGGAATTCTCTTAACACAAGGTTTTAAATGATTAAATCTTGCCTGAATTGTTGCAATAAGAATAGATAATATTCAATTAGATATTTTTTATAAATAGCTCATTCTGTTTAATGATTCTTATTATACTCTCTGCCTTGCTAATTACTGAATAATATCTTAATAATCATTTTGAAATAATATACTGATATAACCATTACCTTTATATCCAGTGCTAGTCTAATGTTACCTTGAAAATTCTTATTCAATTTTATACTGCTTGTAAATCTTTCTATTTTTTTTCTCTTTTCTTTTACGCTCTTTCTTTCTAATACATCTTCAATTATTTATTAAAATAAAAATATAAAAAAATGCAAGGGACATATCAATGCAAAGATGCACTTGTTTGTGTGTGACCTATTTTCCACAAAAGTCCTAAAACAGTGTGCATATATGAGCATTTGCGCTCCATTTCATCAACTTTTTTTTTTTTTTTTAAATATTGATATATCTTATATACCAGAATAGTACAGTGCAAGTACCGACCTCCAGGAAACTCTTCTCTAAGGCCACACGTATGTTGGTCTCTATGCTGGTGCGTTTCTTCCTCCTACGGTTCAAGCCTTCAATCCCCAGCCCTGGAGAATTCAGGGCACTTGGGCTGGAAAGAGCTGAATCAGATGAGAGGTTTTCTGCAAAAAGGTCAAGTTAATCATGGTAATTAGTGTAACGTAAGCAGGAAGTTAGTTTAAAGAAAGTAAATTTCATTCATTGTGCTTGCCTAAAAACATACATACATTCCAAAGTTCTATTGTTTGGGACCTGAAGCTCATATGTACAAATCCATTCCAACGAAACAAGCAGCTCACCCACTTGCAAAAAGAAAGGAGACTCAGAATTCCAATGAATGAAATCAACTTCCCACAACTATATATACTAACATCTTATTTATTAAACATATGGTTTTACACTGTGGTAAACTGCATATATCCTTATTTAGAATAAAAGTTTGATGTCCACCACTCAGTATTTTTTCTCAAATATTTTTTAACACTTGTCTTAGGAACATAAAATTTTATGAAATGCTTATGAAGTTATTTTTAACAGAAAACAACTATAAATAAGACACAGATATGGAAAAGCTTTAAGCTTTAGCCAATACTGCACAAGATTTTTTTTTTGAAAAATCTGACAAGTTTTACTCGTAAATCCTATTCCACATTTTTGTGTGTGTAATGCATTAAGTCTTCTACAGATATATTCCTGTATTTATATCCTCAGGAAAATTAACAGGAAGCATTTTCAGAATTCCAGAAATCTGCTGTGAAATTATGAGAAAATCTAGACAACAATTTACCTGCATCATTGAGCCACTTTTCCAGAAGTGGTTTTAACTTGCACATGTTCTTAAAGCTGAGGTTCAAGGCTTCAAAGCGAGAAATAGTAGTTTGACTGAAATCATTTCCATATAGTTTACCCATAGCGAGCCCAACATCACCCTACAAGGACGAAAAGACGGTAATTTGTTCCGGATATCAGATGTAAGAAGATTTCTACTCAATATGTAAGAGATGGTTTTCCACCTTCAGTAAACTACTATTGTAGAATATCTGAAATACTTATTGCATACAGTATAATATGTTCATTTTATATCTGCAATATCTCTTAAAAACTTGCCACAGATGAGTTAATCCCACCTAAGAGATTTTCTATGGGAAGTTATGAAGATGTTTTTATAACATAGATCCATATCGAAACATGCAATGCTCCATAATATTAAGTGTGAGCTCTATCTAAACCAGAAGTTCTTTGTTAGCACATTATTTTTAGGAGTCCAATAGATATGCCTCAAAAGTCCCTTATCAAATTGGGTGCCAAATATCCAATAAGCATTTATTTAAATATATCAGTCTGAATAAACATTAAATAATATTGCAAATTTATAAATAAGAAACCACTTCTAATTGGGAAAAGTGATTGAGAGTCTCAGATCTGAATACCAGTGACCAAATTCCTTCTAAATGGATTTGTGGTCATACCTGAGTGAATCCAAGTTTGATCCGTCTTTGTTTAAAAGTCTTGGCAAATTGCTCAAGCTCCTCAAGATCACTGGGCTCTTCCAAGCTGGGTGTATCAATTCGCTTTGGTGTTGTCTGGCTCTGTGGAAGTGGCTGAATAGGGGTCGCTGCTATTGTGCGTGTTGGGGTTGCTGGCTGCTAAGAAATATGGGAAAACAGAGTAATATGAAAAGTGCAGTAATAATGTACCACAACACAATTGTCTTGTGTTCAATTCAAGTGCACTTGCACTCAATAGTTTATGTCACTATGCCAGAGGTTCTCAAACTTTTGTGGTATACAGAACCCTTGCTTTCTCAGTAAATTTTTCCATGGTGCCCCAGGGCAAAATAAATACCAAACAATTATTTTCACTAAGTACAGATAGTCCTCGACTTACAACAGTTCATTTAGCCACTGTCTACAGTTACAATGGCACTGAAAAAAGTGACTTATGACCATTTTTCACACTTATGACCACTGCAGCATCCCCATGGTCATGTGATTTACATTCAGATCTTGATATGTGGTTCATATTTATGACGGTTGCAGTGTCCCAAGGTCACGTGATTGCCCTTTGTGACCTTCTGACAAACAAAGTCGATGGGGAAACCAGATTTATTTAACAACCATGTTACTAACTTAACAACTGCAGTGATTCACTTAACAAATGTGGCAAGAAAAGTCATAAAATGAGGCAAAGCTCACATAACAAATTTCTCACTTAGCAACATAAGTTTTGGGTTCAATTGTCATCATAAGTCGAGGACTACCTATAATTAGGTCAAAATTTAAAATATCCCATGGCGCTCCTGTGAGTTTGCTGTTGTGGCTTAGGGTGACGTGACAAAGTTTGGGAACTGCAGCACTATGCAGTGTGAATGAGCTAAGGAATATGATGCATTTATTGCATTTCTAACCACGGTCAATAATAATTCTTGGAAGCTCACTGGGATTCAGAAAAATTAAACATCCATGCTATATTTAAAATTACAGTTCAGTCACTAAATGATAAAATTTATACATATAACAAGATCAGCATAATTTAATAAAATTACACAAGATGGCACAACACATAAAATATATAGAATACTCTCTAAAAGAGCTCAATCATCCTGAAAGCAATCATAATGGGGGGCAGTATAATCTCTACTGAAAAATTATTCCAAAATAACAGTTTTACTATTGAAAAGCAGTGCCTCCTAGCTTTGATTCAATTTGTTTCTTGAAAGCGTGGGAGTGCAAGATTTTCTCTGAATGACTAAGTAGATTGGGAAAGATCAGGTTGTAATAACTAGTCCTGAAACTGTCAAGAGTACCAAACCACGGAGGACATCATAGTCTTAAAACCAGCATTTTTAAAGTTTACTTGGAAGATAATTAGGCAATGTATGATATTGGTGTTATGTACTCCTAGGAATGTGTGTCAATTATCACATGGTCAACAGTGTCCTGGAAAAACCATATAAGTAAAATTGATATCACAATAGCTATTTGGAAGGAAGTTAATACTTTCAATTATTTCAAAGTAATAAAAATGAAGACAGATATTTTTGATATCAGGTATCAGGATAGCTTAACAGATATTTCACAATTTCTGAAAAGCTTTGATCTAAGAATCTCACCAAAGAGTCGTAGGCATAATCAAGCGCTCTCATGAACTAGCAATTAATTAAAACCAGGGAGCAGAGAGTAGGCATAAATTTTCAATTCTCACAAAGACCTAGTTCAGAACAACTTGTATACAAATTATATGGAAGTAGGGCTGAATAGCAGCAATAGGTGACTAAATCCAAAGTGATTTTAAAGAATGGGCTTTCCCAAGTGAATACAGTTCAAAGTAAACAAGTGTAAAGAGTTACATGTTGGCATTTAAAAAATCTAAAATTCATTGTATATTAATAGGATCTCAGCTGGTAGTAACTGACCAGGAAAGGTGATTATGTAACAATGGACAGCTTGAAAATGCTGCACAAAAGACGAATGTCATGGATGGAATACAGAAAGGGAACATTAGTACCAATATAATATTGCCATATAAATTTATGGAGCAATCGCCCTTGACTACTGTGTACAGTTCAGCACTGAAGTTAATGTAAAAAAGGGGGATAAAGCAGCTCCCATGAGGAAAGGCTACAGCAATGAGATTCCTTATCTTGCAATTAAGAATGGTATGGAAAGATATGATAGAATTATATAAAATAATTGATGGCATAGATAAAACGAATAGAGATAAAATTTTCTTCTCACTCTCTTAATGCTAGCATTCAAAATGATCCACCGAAAATAAACAGATGGAGATTCAGGATTGAAATAAATATTATTTTAAAAGCTTCTTCTTAAACTATGAAATAATAGAAAGAAAGATCTTGAAGAGGAAGAGGTATCAGAACATCTCTATTTCCCCTTCCATGATAAGGATCACTGGAATGGGGAAAGGCTATTAACTTAGCACCCTCACTTACTGTGATCAAGATGAAGATTGTGTTTGGGAAGAGAAATTATAACGAGGGGAGATCGACGGCATTATTCCCCTCTCATTCTCCTTTACACCTAAAATACTACGGTATGTTCCCAGTAGCCTACCAAATATTTGTTTGGAGGCAATTGAAAATGAAACTGAATTGGAAATGTTATTCCATGCCCCTCTTTTCCAGTAAATTTGTTGATGAGAAATACTGCAGCAATGTGTCACCCTACAGAAGATGACATGATAGGTATTTTGAAGGTCACCTGGGTTCTACAGATAATCCTGAAGAATGAGACCAACAATTCAAATCATGCACTATTTCTTCTATCCTCATCAGTTAGCAGAATTCATAAAACAAAATAAACAAACAATAAACTGACCTGAGAGGTGAAAGTGATGCTTGGCTGAGACTGCAGGAGGTTGGCTTGGCTTTGCTGAGGTAGTTGCGTTAAGAGATTCTGCGCTTGCAGGAGACCTGAAAATTGAAATGCATTTACATAAATGAAATGAATTAGCATAGTTTGCTGTAGTACAGGTTCTAAAAAGCAAAGATTTTTTGTATCATACAGTACTTGTAGCTCAGCCTACCGTTAAAGGATATCTATATTAAGCCCAATATTTCCTACAGAAAATCAGTCATATTCTATTCACCTCATGGCTTAATTATTGCCATGCGCTGTACATAGGGACTATCCTTGAATATCATTAAGAAGGTTCAACTGGTCCAGAATGCAGCAGTGTGGGGATGATACATATACCTCAGAATGTCTATGTGAGACTTCCACTTTACAAGCTGTACTGGTTGCCAGCATGCTCCAAGTGTGATTCAATATGTTGGTTATAACCTATAAAACTCTGCATGGCATAGGAACAGATTATTTGAAGGATCATCCATCTTCCCTGGTTTCTGCCTGGTCCACATGTGCTGATATAATTGATGTGTTCCATGTTCTTTTGATTAAACAGTGCTCTCTATCAGAATCCAGGAAATGTGACTTCTTTATCAAGGGGCCTGCTCTCTGGAATGAGGTTCCCACTGATATCAGTATGATTCCTACCCTGGTGACATTCTGAAGGCCTTAAAGACATTCCAGGCCTTTGGTTACTATGTGGTATATGTTTTTCCATGATTTTATCTGGAGCAAAACCACTCAGAGCCAGTGGTGTTGGGCAGTACTGAAATTATAAAAATAATAAATGCATTAAGATTATTTTGTGCTAACCAAAAGCATTCAGCAAATCATGTTTAAGGCATGTCCCTTTTGATTCCAGCTTTTTGTGCTTCCTTTAAGCAAAAACAAACAAACAAACGATGGACAGATCCAAAATATAAAGACACTATTCTCATAATAATAGAGTCTTCTAGAATGTTCATGGCATATCTATTCCCAGTGCTTTTTTTTGTAAAAAAAAAAAAAAAAAAAAAAGGTGCCGGAACTCACACATGTCAAAAACCTGACTTGCCTACCCTACAAGGTTCCATCCAAAAAAGGTGCCGGAACTCAGTTCTGGGCGTTCTATGAGAAAAAAAGCCCTGTCTATTCCATAGGTTTTGTTGGAAACAACCTCAGACAATTAATGATTACTCTTATATGCTTAAGCTTCAAGCAGGTGATCCAGCTGAACATTCCAAAGAAATGTAAATTTGTTGCTGATTAATCAATATGCAATTAGAAAAAAAACTATTTTAAAATATATTCCTTTATCTTTCACAGCTACTGTAAGAATAAATGATTCTTATAAAGAAACACCGAGTAGATGCATTCTGATCACATGACTAGTCAATCTGATGGTTCCAATAGAACAGTTTCTTTTTCTCCCAAAAGAAGCATGCCTGTAACCAATTTTTTTTTTAAATTTCTCAAAAATACAGGAATTTGCTATATGAAAAACTCTAAAAGATCACCTCAGAAACGTTTTGCTTACCCTGCTGCCCCTGCGGTGTTTGTGAGATGATGAACTGTGCTGGTTGCAAGTTGGTTGTTGGATGCACCAAGACAAACTGTTGCAGATTGAGATTTTGTTGCTGGAGCTGCTGTAGATGCTGCAGATCCTTCAAGAAGGAAAACATTATGAGATATCCAAAACTAAACACCTTCTCCTTCTCCTTTTTAAAATAAAGCCAAAGGAAGAAGGATCCCAAACATTTTGTTCCCTGAACACGATACACCTACGTACACCTTTGAAGAATATACACGGAACAAAAAGGGTTCAATCCATTTTATCATC
This sequence comes from Protobothrops mucrosquamatus, assembly GCF_001527695.2. NCBI lineage: Eukaryota > Metazoa > Chordata > Lepidosauria > Squamata > Viperidae > Protobothrops > Protobothrops mucrosquamatus. Next base: position 82,032 of record NW_015389178.1, on the reverse strand, counting down.
CCTTCCACTGAAAAACTTTTCAAGTTTTCAGATATGCTGCCATGTTCGTAACAGAAATAACTTCTTAATACTTAGCAAATGCTGATGTTTCAGGCTGGCTCTTTCATTTTCTGTACCTGTCCCTTGCTGATAGGGAAGTTGTGAAAGGGCAGGAGAAAAGCCATTTTTGTTCTCATCAGTCAACTGGCTCATGAAAAAGGCAGACTCCCACTGAGATTTTCTGCAGCAACCTTCAATAACAGGAAGATCTAATGGGTTCTGCCTCCTTTTTTCATGCACCTACTTCTGTGCAAGCAGTTGGCATTTTTAGAGGGGGGGGGAAATACTGCCTTTCTTTATTACCTTTTCTCCTTTCTAGCCAGCAAAACGTGCAGGATTTCCCCACTTATGCATGAGGAGCAAGGGATGAAATATAAATGAGGCAATGTACATTTTGGAAATGGCCAGGACCAATCCATCATCATCATCATAATGTTTTTCTGCATTAAAAAAAAATACTGGGAATCATACCGATGGTGTCATGATGACCACTGAAACATTAGTAGCTCTTTCAGAGGCAACAAATTGGTCGACAAGCAGAATGGTAAAAATGGATTCTTTTATGATATTCAAATAAGTGCTACATTATTTATATCATATATTAGTCTATCATATTATACTGCTGTATAACAATATTATTAACAGAACTAGACAGAAGGCAAGAAACACCACTACCTAATTTTTAAAGATCTGCTTAATGTATTCATACAGAAATCGATTAATTAAATGAAAATTAATTAGTCAAGGCCAATTTTTTCTAACAATAAGAGCAATTCTCTAATAGTATTAATGGACTTTCCTTTACTAGATGTGTTCAGATACAGGCTGAGACTGATTTACCATTTGTCACTAATGAATTTGATTCCTGTACGTAGCACTAAGATTTTGACTTAATGGTCTATGTCAGGGGTAGTCAACCTTGGCTCTTTTATGACTCGTGGACTTCAACTCCCAGAATTCCTGAGCCAGCACAGCTGGCTCAGGAATTCTGGGAGTTGAAGTCCAGGAGTCATAAAAGAGCCAAGGTTGACTACCCCTGGTCTATGTGCTATTTGGATGATCTTCCAAATCACTGATTCCACTGACTAAATCTATTACAAGAAATAGTTATTTGGTAATATGTTATAAAAGAAATTCAAATAAGAAAAGCCATGTTGTTAATGATAAAGAAAATGACAAAACCATTTTCTTCAGTCTGCAGTGTGAAAGATTCCAGAGCAGCGGTCCCCAACCTTTCTGACTTGATAGCCAGACAGGGGGGGGAGGGGAGAGAGGGGATGGTTCTGTGCAAGCAGCAGGTGCATGCATACAACTGGAGCTATGCATGGGTGTGTACTCACCTGCTGCTTGCGCGGCCTGGTTCCGAATTGGGCATGGGCCAGGGGTTGAGGACCCCTGATCTAGAGGTTATATGAAGATCTGGACATGAAGTTTTGCTTTGCTGATTCCACAGTTCAGCTTTATCAGCTAAGCTTCCTACTCTCACTTTCTACTTTTTCATTTCCTTCCTTCCTTACGATTGAATAGTAATGGATTTAAAAAGTTACACACACACACAATAATAATAATAATAATAATAATAATAATAATAATAATAATAATAATAATAATAATAATAATAATAATAATAATAATAATAAAGTTGGAAGCGACCTTGGAGGTCATCGAGCCAACCCCCTGCTCAGGCAGGAACCCTACACCATTTCAGACAAATGGCTGTCCAGTCTCTTCTTAAAAACTTCCAGTGTTGGAGCATTCACTGCTTCTGGAGGCAGGTTGTTCCACTGGTTAATTGTTCTGTCAGGAAGTTTCTCCTTAGTTCTAGGTTGCTTCTCTCCTTGATCAGTTTCCATCCGTTGCTTCTCGTCCTGCCTTCAGGCGCCTTGGAGAATAGCTTGACTTTCTCTTCTTTGTGGCAGCCCCTGAGATATTGGAACACTGCTATCATGTCCCCCCTCGTCCTTCTCTTCGTTAAACTACCAATTCCAGCAACCGTTCCTTATATGTTTTAGCCTCCAGTCCCCTAACCATCTTTGTTGCTCTTCTCTGTACAGAAAGATCTCAGAGTCGTAGAAAAAATGTAGCACCACTGGTTTTGACCTACGTCATAAGGTTCACACCGGAATGATTCCGTAACATTTCACCATAATTATGAAGTGCACTAGAACTAAGATAGGGAGACAATTACGTCGGGTCGTGACACAACCGAAAAAACCGTCGACGTCGTCACTGCTGGCTCATATTTAAGTGACTGTCCAGTAGAACTCAGAGATCCCTCTCACAGTTACTACTGAGCAAGGTACCCCCTATACTATACCTGTACATTTGATTTTTCTTGCCTAAATGTAGAACCTTACTTTTTTCACCACTGAATTTCATTTTGTTAGATAGCGCCCAGTGTTCAAGTCTGTCCAGGTCCTCCTGTATCTTAAGCCTGTCTTCTGGAGTGTTGGCTATTCCTGCCAGCTTGGTGTCATCCACAAATTTGATGAGTTCCCCGTCTATCCAGTTACTGTGTACCCAAGACATTCTCACTACATGATATATAATGGATCTAAACTTCAGCTATTCTGTGAACAAACAAAAGAAGACATATTTGACCAACTAAAGCCATTAACAGTTTGAACCTCACCTGTGCAATTTGTATCGGCTGAGATAGAGGAATCTGTGTCATGGGCGTTGCAGCAGAAGCTGAGATGGTGGCCCCTGCAGCATTGTGCTGCTGACTGGCTGAATGCTGCACTGCAGCTGCCAGCAACTGTGCCTGTGCCTGTTGTAACAATAATTGCTGCTGGGCTGGTGTTAACGTAAGCTAGAAACAAGTTTTAGGATAGTAATTAATAAAGGAAAGGAACAACTGCTTTCTTAAATATTACTGTTAATTCCTGAGAAGTTTTTATTAGATAGGCTATTTTATATTAAACATTTTTTGATTCAGTTAAAAAAAATCAAGCTATCCAGTTAATTTTACATCACCCAAATGGGGCTGGCATGTGTTTGTGACCATTCGTACCATTGGGATCAGGGAAGCAAGATTCTCTATGACTTTTCTTCAAGATCAATGTGAAAAAGGTAATTAGCAAGCAAGCAATGCAGAGAAACAGCACTGACAGGAAATAGCAAGCAAAAAGAACAAGCCATCATTGACAGGCTTTGAAAGGAAATTTACATCCACCAGAAGCACAAGCGATTAGCCAGATGAATGAAAAATAGCAATGCTGGCTGTGGTTACCAAACAACTGATAATACTCCAGCTGCTTCATATTAGTATGAATCCCTGCCATGTTCCATCATCCCCATTATGCCTTAAGATATAGATGAGGAACATGTGCACCATTTGTTCCTTTCCAAGGCACCCCCTCTTCCGTCTGTCTTTTTGTTTTGATAACATTGAGCCGGTAAGTTGACATCTCTGCCAGTTTCCAAACATGCATTATCTCTATGAAACAGGTGGCATCGAACTCCCTCTGACACATTAATATTCTTCCCAGTTTCTGTAATGAGAGAGCTGCTAGGTTCAAAGACCTGGATCCACTCCCTATATTACAGGCAAGAACATTTCAGCAATATGACCCCAGACAGCATTTGAAAAAGCCTGAAGGATGCTGAACAGGTCCATGCAAATATTCACACATACTCTTATCATAAGCCTTAAAGAATGATACTCAGATTACAGTAAAATTGTGATTTTTATGTTATTTAGCTATTGTTATGGCATACATTTGCTCAATTGAAAAATATACAAAGAGCTCAACTGAAAAGCCTATATAAAGAGCTTTTCATCTCCTGCCAACTTTTAAAATGTTAATCTAAGGGTTCATTTTTCTATATGAAAAATAGAATGTCAACAAACCAAAATATGTAATCAAAGTTACTCTTTAGAATGAATATTAAAATACCTGATCAATATTCATGAATATGAGAGTGAGTTCATTGTGACTTCAGAGACACCAATACATATCTTATTTCAATCATGTAATAAGTTACATTGCCGTTTCTATGATGCTACTGATCTTATCACAAATAGCTTATGTTTCAGAAGAGTAGAAACAAATATGTAAAAATGCACTAATGTTTTAGGCTAAGAGGCTTTGTTGAAATTATCTATATCTACAATCACTAATATTTTGCAACAGAGCTGCTGTTGCTTAGGAGATTTCAAATGAATTTATTGTTGAAACCAGCAAGGACAACTTTTGCCACCACATATAAAACTAAAAGTGTAAACTTAAAACATTAATACAATATATTGGGCTCAGAGATCAAAAGACTACTCCATTACACTCTAGAATATCATATGAAATTGCAATATTTAGAAGAAACAGCAAAGAGAAGTTTTGTACTTTCTCTCTTTACACAGAGTAATTATATAACAATCTCAGTGTTATGGCCTTGTCAGAGATTTACAGGAATGCATAATATTGATAAATTCAGATTCACTGGGATTACTTCATTTTCCTTTTTGGGTTGTTTGGCTAATACCACAACTTGAGAAGGTTGCTCATTCTCATTCTCATTCACTATAGCTGATCTTACCCCAGTTATCTGCCCTCCAGCCAACATAAGCTGTGTTTGCGGTATGGCCGCCTGAATTGAAGGCTGCTGTGAAGGCTGGCTTGGCTGTTGAGTGTCCCCAGATTCTTCATTAGATTTAGACTAGAGAAAGAAAAATACAAAGTTTGTAGAACACAGCAGTTATTAGTATGGACAAAAACATATTCTATTATAGTGTTTTCCCTTTTCATTGAATGTGAATTAATTTGTTTGTTTTTTAAAAAAACTTTTTTTAAAAGGCTTATTCGTTTCTGTAAGTGAGCACAGATAATAGATGGGGGTTGTATTTGCTTTCATACCAGTAAAAAAACAAAATATTTAGAACAAAATAAAAGAGCAGTAATTTCAGGTTATTTTCTTAGTTGGATATAAATGAATATGTTGAGTACATAAAACCTCTGATTTATTATCTCCCTGTCATTTATGTATTGGTTTAAACCAATACATTAATTAGTGCTGCTAAAGCTTCCAAACTTTCCTAGTCAATGCAATGTTACTGATATTCTTAGATGCACACCTTCACCAAGTATGTGACATTGCCCAACCCTATTAATTACTGGGAAAACCATTACTAATACACTGAAGCTTTGGATCAGAGGATCACAATTTCCATGCATCCATTTTATCAATATGGCATTCAATTTAAACAAAATACTAAAATGTTTGTATACAAAAAGTACCAAGGGAAAGAAAACCAACACTCAGAATACCAATATTATTCCTGGTATTTATAACAGCAAGCTCAGTTTACATATTTAAACTATTTTACAGACAAACAAATTAATATAGCCACAAGGTAGGAAATGCAAGCAAGAAAGCAAAAGAAAGATGGGGAAAAAAGCCCAAAGAGGGTTTATGCTAATTAAAATTGCTTATGGAGAACATTAAAATTCTGCATAGATTTGCATATTTTCCACCACCTGTTTTGGGGACCACAGAGCAGGCTAATTAACATAGAGGCTCTGATTAATTCTGCCAGTCATTGAGAGATAATTACAGCACAGGACTGTAAACATTCTGCACTGGAGATATAGCCTGTTTGCCAACATCTCTCTCTGGGATTGAAAATTTACCATGGCAACCAAGTCAATGTTCAGCCTCTTTTTTACAGAAGAAGGTCACTTTTCCTACGCCTTTCAGAAGCATCATTTGTAACTAGATGTGTGTTCTAGAAAGCTTCAAGAATAGTCTTCGGTCTTTAGCATTCTGATAATGAAGCCACTTCAAAATACTGTTTGTTGTATTCCTTTTCTTTTTTTAATATATTGCTTGAATGTCTTAATAAGAATCAGAGGATCACAATGTGGTATAGCATCATACAATACACAAAGCGTATTTAGTCAGCTATATATCTTTGATAGAAATGAACAAGTTTTAGATTCAATTATTGAAAATAAATGTATTTTCTCCAATATTGCATAACTTTCCAAAATGATATATTAAAAAGGTAGGATAAAAGGATGATGATGATAATATCTGCTTCCGTAATATAAAAGGAGCTCTTTTTAATAGTTTTAACAGCATTAATTGCTGTTGAACACCTAAGTTAATGATTATTGTGTCACACTATTGTGTCACAACTAAATGGATTCAGACGGATGAGAAATTTATAGTAACTCTTACCTGTACATTTAAGGACTGGGCAGCAGCTTGTAAACTTGATCCAGGAAGCTGAACCTATAAAAATAATTCATTTTTATGAATAGAATCAGTAAAACGGTTGCAAAATTTTCCCAGCTTGAAAAACATATACCGGTAATAAGCATTATGTCTTAAATACTACTTAAACCCCTAAGGCTATAGGTAGATGGGTTAATAAAAAATATTCTAGTTAGCAGAATGCAATGGCAATATTGCCAAGAAAACTACACTGATATGAAATCATGATGAGTGAAATTTGTTAGGAGATTGAATCCCATTGGAGAATTGAACTGATTTGGAAAGATTCAGGAACTGACTAAATCAAATCACCATTTTTATGAAGCAGAAAAATCAGAATTTCATTGAAAGTTCATTAGAAATTTGGTGGAACACAGAATCATAGATAATATGCATCTCACTAAATGTAAATTTCTTCAGATTTTAGTACGCTGTGTGAATCCAGATTTGTGGGTGGTAATGCATTCTTTACAGGTTAAAAATCACTCCAATGAAAAGTTTTACAATGTTCTTCTCAAAGAGACCAGGGCATCCTTCTACAGAAGCTAAACATTTTTTTTTAAAGCAGAGGTTTTCTCTGTGTTGTGTATCATTTTCATAAGAACACAAACTTCCAAATTATAAAGGATATGAATTTTCCCAAGGATGTGTTTCCCTCAGAAGGGGAATAACAAGTAATGTATTATCTGCTTCCTTTAAAAAAAGTTTAATTGTGGTTATCACAAAAAATACAAAAAAAGCTTCTTCTGCTTGCAAGGGGCTATTGTATTTTTAAAAATTGCCCAATTTTGACAAAGAAAGTTATAAATTTTTCTATTATGTTTAGTCTGAGGCATTACTTTTGAAGTGTTTGACATCAAAGATTCAGAATCAGCAAAAGCTGATAAGACAGCTTTGAATCACTCTTTAAGGCGTGAATAACTGAACTGGGATAGAAACTACGGTAAATATTGTAAGCAATACACATCCCAAGATCAAGCAACAAATCAGAAATTGAGTAATATCACATTATTGTACAACGTTAGAAAGGATATCTTAAAATGTAAGGTTATAGCACTTTTTATTTTTTTAAAAAGTCCAAAAGAGATGCATTATACACTCTGTTGAACTACAGCATAGCTCTGGGAACTCAGATATATTATTCAGGTAGCATATGATATATGTAAATAGGAGACATAAACTAGTAGCTAGTATATAAGCAAATATTGTTTTCAAACTTTTCCTACATTTCTGGATTGGCTTCCACAAAAATATACGCATGCCATCTGCCACCAAGCAAGTAATTATCCTATAAAAAAGCAGTGCCAACATCCAGTTTAATCTGTCTGTTCGGTAGTATGAGAAAGAATAGTATTCATTAGAGAGGTTTGCAAACCAGCATTGCAACATAGCTGTTTTAAATATATGGCGAAGGTAAAAACTTGCAATTTTTTCTGTTCCAATTCTTTTTGTAGTATCAAATTATGAATACATTTATCTTACACATCATTTGCAAAAAATACTTAAGAGTATTTTAATGACAACTAAGTTCAACATACTGCATTTTTTTTAAAAAAAATCTCATTAGTTAATTGTAAATGATGCTATATTCTGCAGTAAAGATATCTATTTGGCCTAAATTTTATTTTTAAATAAATTCATCCAATACTGTAGAGGAGCCAATTGTCACAGATATTCAGTATTCTTCCTCTCACTAAAAGTAAACTCCAAGGCAGCTCTGAATAATGTTTTACAGCATATATTTTTTATTATAAAAGTATGAACCGGATATCAGTTTGAACCATAAAGCACACACATTTGCAAGAATGCAGTCATTTTGCCAACTAATCTTGCAAACCACGTGAACCTAAAAACAATACAATATGTTATCACTGAACATTTTATAGTTAACTAGACAATTGTGACCCATTGGGTTATCATTTCAAATATTCAAATATTTCCTTACCTAAACAAAAAGGCAGAATAACTATGGGTGAGCAAAAAGCAGTGGGAATGGGAACAATTTCTGACTTCTTGCTGGCTTTCCCATTGAGATTCCTTGTAGGAAACTGGCAGTAAATCTTCTGGCACTATCAGGTAACTGCAGCTAACTGTGACGGTGCAGCCACTAAAGCTGCCACAACTTTCCCACATTTTAATCACACAGGTTTTACATGCATTCTGTAAGTTAGTCCATCTGATATACCGGTATGTTGATTCCAAAATGGTGCTCCTATGATGCACCATTTCACCAATTGAAGGTTACAAACAATCAGACACAAGAGTTTAGTAGTATATAGATGGCAAAAGCCTTTTATACCTACTGCCTAGTGACAAATTTATATATATTCTAAATCAGGTGTCGCCAACTTTTCTGGATTGGCGGCCCGGTGGGAAAGGGAGGGATAGGCACCTTATTGGCACCTGCACACACACTGGTCAACCACTCACGCAGCCCGCTGGCCAAGAGGTTACAGCCTGGTAGTGGGCCGCAGACCACAGGTTGGGGACCTCTGTTCTAAATGATCTTAAAATGTACTTTAAAAAAAAAACTAAACACAAAGGGACTCTCATACCTCCATCTGAGCCTGAATCTGCGGAGGAAAATGAACTGGAACGGGACCCTATGGAGGCTGAGGGAGAGGTGTCTGTGGCTTCAGAGGAATGTGGGGAAGAGCAGGCCGAGGCAGGCCAGAGCCCTTCAGGATTGGAACAGGAGGAACAGGAGAGGCAGAGTTCAGGCGATGAGCAAGGGCCACCCCCACCTGATCCTAGAGCACTGAGAGTGGAAAGAAGGAGGGAACAATGCAGGCAGGCTCAATTACTCGGGAGGAGAGCATTCCGCCCTTCTCCACAAGGAACATCTGGAGATTGAGATTTGTCGGGAACAAACGCTGGTTCTTGGAGTGTTGTGTATTGTTGCTGATCTCTTGTTCTGTGACTTCTGTTTGGAAACCTGGAAACTCAAACTATTGGATTGACTGACCATATTACTTGAATGTTTAGAGACCTCGGACTGTATTTCGGATTCTCTCTTTTGAAAACTGCTCAGGCAAGCTAGGATTCAAACAGACTCGTTAAGTTTATGTTTTCTTCCTTGTTATCTCTATGGCCTTGAGTAATTTCTTATGCTAATCAGACTGTATTTGAACCTACTTTCAGGAAGAGTCGGCTGAAGAGGTTTGTGTGTGCTGTTGTTGGAGGCTTGCCAGCAAAAGTGGGAGCATTTGGGGAAAATTTGGAGCAATAAAAGAACTGTTTGAATTGCCAGCTGACTGCATTGCCTCTGTGCTGTGCCCTGGGTCATCACAGGGACAGTGGACAATGGATGAATGGAAGGTATTCACTAGAGGTAGTACAGACAAAATTATTGAATTGTTCCAATATGTGTATTGGTAAAAATTGATGCATGTGTAGCATTATGTAAATTTTCATGAATGTTCCTTGATCACCTACATGCATATACCTTATCACTGATCATTTTGTGTATTGCTGCCTTGTTTCAAACATCCAATATTCTACCACATTTCAGTTTTAGTGAACATTATAGGACCCAAGGCTAAACCAGCCAAATCACATTGATTTTGTTTACGAAAATATTTTTCCTGCACATCTCATCAAGATATTCTCTAAGCATAACCAAACTTGATTAAGCTAACCAATTTTCACAGGAGTACCAGCTATATGCTACATAGATTGTAGTACCTGGACTGGGCTTGGAAATTGAGGCAAATAATTTCTATGTTTTGCACAGGAAATAAATGGCTATGTCCAGAAAATCACCAGAACTGAAGTTCAATCTAAAGGAAATTCTATTAGGAAGCACAGTAGAGACAGTATTTTAAGCATATTGGCCTCAAACCATCCCAATGGTTGGATGAGCACATCCTGGGATAACATGGAACGCTCTAGGAAATATCAGGGTGTTCTGTGACAAGTATACAAAGTTTTATACACACAACTACTATAATACAGTAAACTTCTGAAACCACATTTTTTTGTTTAAGTTTGTTTTCTTCTCTGTATCTCAGAATGTTCATACAAGTAGAGGAATGCTTCTGCTATTGAATAACAGACTGTTACTGAAACAGGTTTTAATTAAATAGGACAATTTATTTTAAGTCAAACTGTGAATTAAGTCTCTCTTTTTTTTTAAAAAAATAACACTTTAGTGGGTTATTTGTACTAGGTCTATTGTATTTTCTACTAGAGGTAACTTATTTACTAAGTGTTTTCATATACGATATATTGTAATAAGACAGTTGGGAAAAAAGCAATCCTATATTCCATAGGACAAGTATTACCACCTAAATTGTCAGAAAATTCTAACATCTGTCAGACAAACAAATGGAAATATGAGACAAATTGATCTTCTAAAACAAGTTGTAGCAGGTGTAGAAGATATACTGAAGTCCACTGTTATCCCTAAAATAAATAGATAGATAGATAGATAGATAGATAGATAGATAGATAGATAGATAGATAGATAGATAGATAGACAGACAGGCAGGCAGGCAGGCAGGCAGGCAGGCAGGCAGGCAGGCAGGCAGGCAGGCAGGCAGGCAGGCAGGCAGGCAGAATTTATTTGCCACCCATCTCGCCGTGGAGCTACTCTGGGTGGCTTACAATAGTAGAAAGTAAAATTGTAAAAATAACAATACTGTAATAAGACAATGAAACAATAAAAATAAAGCACAGCAATATGAATTAAAAGATGGGCAAGTAGAGGGCAGGTTGCACAGGGGGAGGTGGGGTCAGGTAGTTAATGTATTGGGTCCCTGGCCAACTGGACGAGCCAGGTCTTCAGGCTCTTACAGAAGGACAAGAGGGTGGGGACAAGCCTTATTCCAGGGGGATGGATGTTAAAGATCATGCCTTTCTTTATTTTTATGGGAGAAAAGTACCTGACAGCCATTCATTCTTATAGATAACAGTGACCACCCCCCTTTAAAAAGAGAACTGTTTTCCACTTAAGAGTAAATGTGAGAAGGGGCAATCTATTGTAAGTTATAGTAAGATTTCCAAAATAAATAAAATCTGTTAAATAAATTCAAAAGGGAAACATTTTCTGACCTTTCTAAATTAAGATTCACTTTCTATTTTGGAAGACAGTGAAAACATTTATTATGTGCTCCCCAGAATTTGAAGACAGGGTTTGCTTTTGGAGTTGAGAAGTGATGGGTCTGACAAATTAACCTCCCACCATGCCAACATTAAAAGCCTCTTGACATATTATAAGATCAGGAATTGGAGAAACAACTGGAATTCTCAACTCATTCCCTTTTTCCTACTCCAACATACAAGTATGATTTTGGCAGTACACTAAAATGAGCAAGGAGGAATGCACAATTCTAAGTAGTATGTAAAAGTTGATTCTTTTGAGCAAGAACCTCCATGTAATCACATAAAGAATACATGCTATACAGAAAAAGAATAGGCAAGCAAAAATCTATGTCTTTTTATCTTATCAAAGTTAATGTATTAATAGACAATTTTGCTTTATTAGTGTTCTAAGATAGCCAAAAGTTTCCATATAATCAAACAATTTACAAATGCCAGCACATTGTGAAATTATGATTTAAGTTACAGGTTTAAATGTGTGATACATTAGAATGTGAAACTCTTCTTTCTCTCCTTATTTGCACTACACTAACTTCCTGACTTCATTTAACTCATTTAAACATGGTTTTTAAAAATCTGTCATCCTACTCTGAATATGACAATAGAAACAGCCAAGGAACTATTTTTGTTCAAATACTTTCAGCAATGGAGAGTTCACTCTTAAGTGGCAGACTCCTAATTCAGATTTTTTTTCTTTTTTATAATAAGAACCTGTAACGGAAAATTATTTTTACTATTAACGGCCACTTTTTTAAAAATAGAGTTTTACTGAAACATTTTAATGTATATACAATCACTGTGCTATCTCTTCTTCTATTTTTATATAGTTACCTCCATGTTTGTCAAATACCACTTGATTTGTAAAACAAAAAAATTTAAAAAATTTAAAATAAAAATTCAATGTCAAAATCCTTCATCTCGTTCATGATGACTACTGGAAATTCTTCTGTTAGAATTTTTTTTTAAATGCTAATAATTTTACCCCTAATTATCTGTTTAGCACTTAGGTTTCTAGTGTCTGAGAACAAGAGGTTTTGAAATCAAATGTCTGAATTACCCATGTTTCCTGTCCAAGTACATAAATCCAGTCAAGTGAAATCAAACCCAGTAAGGCATGAAACTTTTCAAACTTATTGCTTATGATCAAAAGGCGTGTGTTTGTGTGTGCGTGCACAAGTGCGCATGTACGTCTTCGAGACAGTGCTGACTTCCTGGCAACTGCCTGGACTAGTCCCCGCAGTTTTGTTGGCAAGATTTTTGGAAGTGGTTTGTCAATGCCTCCTTCCTATAGCTGACAGAATGTGACTTACCTCAGGGTCACCCAGCTGGCTTTGTATCTAAAACTTGAACTTGGGATTCAAACTCATGGTCTCCCAGTTTCTGGCCTGATGCCTTAACTACTGCATCAAATTGATTCTCTTTATTAAAATGATCCTAGTACGATAGTTGGATAATTCTAGACAAATTAATCAAATGCACCCCAAAGCCATCAACTGTTATTGATAGTAGCTTATACTTAGAAACTGAAAATAAGCAATAGTTCAAGCAGTGGTAACAATTATCATGATTTGCAGACTCTAGTCCACTCTTGAAAAATAAAATTGTATATAACTACTTTTAGCTGAATTTTGGTTTAAAGGTAATTTAAAATTATTACATTGCTCTGTTAATTATTGTCTTTTTCACAGCACTTATATTCCAAAAACCTTATGAATGTTCATAATATATGCAATTATTTAATATATGCAATTGTATCATATGTTAAGAATACTGTGCAATTTTGTGTAGATGTTCACGTATGCATGGATTCCTTCCAATGGCAATATGAGACACTGTACCAATGGACATATTACATGATCATGATATACTTTTTTTATATAGAAACAATTGGGCATTTTTGTGTTTCCATTGCAATTTTCAATTTTCTTCCACATATTGGCTGCTAAGTATTTCCTGAATCTGGCAGATTTTATAGAAGTTATTAAGATAGCCTTATATACTGTGTTAATCCTGAACATAAAAATTATCTATGTGACTTTTTTCAAGAGTCTGTATAAAAGAAAAAAAATGCTTACCTGATGAAGATGTCCAAGGAACGCCTGGGCTGTGGAAATTGCCCCTGGAATAGTAGGCACAGTCTGTTTCTGAAAGTCTAGGCCATTTGTCTGTGTGCCTGGAAAAGCAAAGTTATAACCAATTAAAATTCTTCTTAAAAGACAATTCTGAAAAAATTGCTGGTTCCTTAAAATCTCAGTAGCAATTCAAAGACCAAAATCTTAACATGCCTGTATTTTAAGTCTTGGTATTTAGCAACTTTTTAATATTACATATTTACTGTTCTATTTTAAAGCCACTTATTAATAACTTACAATAGAATAATGCTACTAAAATGTCCATCATAAAACTATAAAATCCAATTAGACAGGAATGCAAATACAGTAAATAAAGATCAACATAATAAAATACAAAGCATGATTTAACACAATTAGTAGATTATAGAAACTAATTTGCCAAAGGAAGTATAATACCTTAAAAAATGAGAGATACAAAGAAGTCTTATTCTGAAACCAAACAAAAATAAAACAAGTGCTATGCAACTTCTCAGATCATCCACTAGCTAATCACTATTAAAATGATTCATTCTTCATCCTTAGATAGGCAATTGGAAGATGTTCTCAGTGTGTGAAGGATACACATACTGTACTGCAGAAGGGTTTTATCCAATACTGGATTCTCAAGTGTTATGTAGCACTTCATAAATGAAATAAAACTCAATGAATTCATAAGAGTTTGGGGAAATATAAAAGGAATGACAAAATGAAAATGTAATACAGGTGATCCTCAACTTATGACCACAATTGACCCAAAATTTCTGCTGCTAAAGGGGATATTTGTTAAGTGAGTTTTGCCCCATTTATGATCTTTCTTGCCACAATTATTAAGTGAATCATTGTGGTTATTAAGTTAGTAACATGGTTATTAATTGAATCTGGCTTCCCCATTGACTTTGTTTGTCAGAAGATCACAAAAGGTGATCACATGACATCAGGACACCACAACCATCATAAATACAAGTCAAGCATCTTAATTTTGATCACATGACCATGGAAATGCTGCAATGGTCGTAAAGGTGAAAAATGGTCATGTCTTTTTTTTCAATGCTGTTGCAACTTTGAATAGTCACTGACAAACTGTTGTAAGTCAAGGACTATCTGTAATCAGAACACTTGAATAATATAGTTAGGGAAATTAAAAAGCACTTAAAAATATTAACACAAAAAACTTAAAAAACTTAAAATGAGAGTAAATATTGTAACTATAAAACAGGTTCTAACATTTCCATTTATATTACAAATTAAAAAAGAGCTGCCTGAATAAAATAATCCGAGAAATTAAGAGAAAAGAAAGAGGAGAAGATGAAAGGGAAAGGCTCAAATTCCACTACTGTTGAAATTAAGTTGAAGTAGTGCTGGTATTTCAAAATATGATAGTAATATAGTATCTTTATCTATATACTAAATTGCATAGGACCAAATTAGGGGCTACATGCAGCCCATGAGAATTTTCTTTTGTGGTCCCTAGATTCTTCCAGAGATTGAAGCTAAAAAGCTAGACTCCTTTTTTGCATTTTTGAGGCAATTTAAGAGGAACAATTAATGGTTTAAGTCTTGCAGTACTGGGCAATAGCCCTGACTACTTTTATAGTACAATCTTCAATGTATCACAAAAAATCTCAAAAGCTCTTCAGCCATTAGAAGTTATGCAACTGATACAGAATGTCTATGGAGATTCTCAGTCATCCAGGTCATCCCAAAGGTATCTTTTCAAAGAAAAACAAAGAAAGTCCAGCTGCCTTTTGAAAAAGCATCTTTGGGACAACTGATACAGAAGAAATAAAACATAGAACCAGATCACAGAAATTAAGTGATCATGGAAATGTTAATACAGTAAAAGAGGGAAAAATACAAAAGGTTCTAATATTTGTTTCATTTAAAATATATTATGATGCTTGAACACTTTTCACCAAACTGATTTTTCCAAGCATGGAATAATTGGGTATGCAGGCAGGAATAAACATGTTTTTCAACTTACTTAAAAGTTCCTCAAGGCTGAACATAACCAGAATTTCTGTTCTTGGAAAGAAATAAAAAAGTACTACTTTCTCTATTTGAATACAATATATGAATATAATATGAGCATTAGACAGATTAAGAATTATTATCCCAATCTATAGCTTCAACAAAATATCCTAACTTTGTAGATTTTCAAATTTAGCAACTTTTAGTGAAACTAGATAGAAGACAGGGACTACATTAGATGCTAATGAATGCTTCTTTGAGGGAAGGAATGGCATTGCTAGACTTGGAAGAGATGGAAAAGACTTCTCAAGAGACCATGTTCTAACCCAGCCATTATGGACAACTATTACCCATCTCCAATCTTTTCTTTTATCAAATATTGAGAAGGTGCTAGATGAAGCATTTTATCAGTCAGGGTTTAGGCATGAAGACAGAACACAATTCTCATTGGTTCCTGTTAAAAATGACCTGACATAGTCCTGCCTACTTTTATAGTATAGTTTCAACATGTCACACAAAAATTGGGGCAATTCTTCAGCCACCAGAAATTATCCATTTAGATGGGGAGAGGGTGCTGCTCTTTATCCTGCTTTATCTCTCAGTGGCAAATCTATCAATCAGTGATTCCATATCTTCCCAAGAAGGTCTCAGTAAGCTGATGGGGAGGGATGGCTCTTCAGCATTTCCTTCCTTTTAGTATCTACATGAAACCACTGGAAGAGATTGTCTGTTGGTTCAGGGAGACATACCATCAGTATGTAGATAATACCCTGCTGTACATTTCCACTCCAGGTCAAGCAGGAGATGCAATGGAAGTCCTGTCCTTGTGTCTGTAGGCTGTGAGGGACTGATGATAAGCTTAGTAAGAATCCCAGCAAGATGGAAGTTTTGTTTGTTCAAAAGCCCTCTAATTCCAGAACTGCTCCATCATTAGCTCTGGTCAGGATGCACTTCCCTTAAAAGAACAGGTTTACAACTTAAGGATCCCCCTGGACTTTAAGCTCCTGCTGAAAAAGCAAGTGGGGGCCATAGTCAGGACACCCTCTTCCCAGTTGCAGCCTTTTCTGGACCTGAAGCTCTAGCAATATCCTGGTTGGATTAGTACAGCCCACTCTTCATGGGGCAACCATTAAAGACAAGTCAGAAGTTATGGCTGATATCAACTACAGTTGCAAGCACTAGAATAACCAGTATTTGCAGAAACTACATTGATTACTTATTGGCTTCCAGGTCCAACTGAAAATCCTAGTCATTTTTTATTAATACTCTTTATTGTCAGTAATTTTTTGTTGATCCAAATAGATTTTGTCTACTCCAGAGGTCCCCAACCTGTGGGCCATGGCCCACTACTTGGCCGCGGCTCTTGGTCACCGGGCCATGTGAGTGGCTGGTCAATGCATGCACGTGTGCGTGCGCTCTCACTCCTCCTTGTACCAGCGCTACCCGAGTTGTGAGCCTCGCACCAATGGTAGCCGAGCTGCGAGCCTCGCAACGGCATTAGTAGAACCATGAGCCTTGCGTCGGCACTAGCCGACTCGTGAGCCTCACGCCAGCGTTAGCAGCCCCATTTGAGGAGTGTGCATGCTTGCAGCCCCCTTTGTGTGGACACATGCACAGTCATAATAGCGTGTATGCACATGAGTGCATAAAGGTGCCTGCCCCTTCCTTTCCCACCAGGCCGCCAACCCAAAAAGGTTGGGGACCCCTGGACTACTCCACACAGCCAATAAAGCAGGGTGAGGATTCCATGCTTCAAAATAAGATGGGAGATTAAATAAATATGCCTTTGTGGTAAACGTCCCTTCTGCAACAACTTGCCCCCTGAAGTTAGGATTGCCTTTAACTTGCTAGCATTCTCAAAAGCTGTGAAGACTCTACTTTTTCAATAAGCGTTTGGTGTAGAAGAGGTAACAATTGAGGCAACTACTCAAGGGGAATCTTTAGTCTAGCTGTATGAAGTTTTGTACTCATTTTTTTTCTTGTTGCTGTTCTGAAGTATAAATTGCCTACAATTTTTGAAGTAAGCAATATATAAATTTACAGATAAATAAAAAAGCAAATAATGTATTTTACTTTCTGATCAGTGAAACATTAAATGATTAGTTTTAATTTTCTAATTTGTAATTATGCTTCTGATACTGTAATAGTTTGTTTAGAATATAAGAAAAATTCAGGAAATTATTTGGAAACAACAATTTGCATGTTTCAGTTATCTGGGGGAGGGGAAGCGAAGCAGTCAGCTCATTAGTTCACAAGAGCACCACTAGGATGAACAACTGTTTGTCCTAATAAATTGAAAAATAAATTATTTTCTAAAGTGAAAGTAATTCAATTGCTGAAATTACCGTAACCTTATCCTTTCAATAAATCTTGTTAAAGAAATCTCTGTCCCAAGAGTATAATAGGAAAAGAGTATGACTAGTGACTTTACAGTAGTGGCCAAAATTTTGGAAACCTTTTGGGAAAAGTGTATTCTTGAGGTTTGATGGCTAATAACACCACTTTTTGGGGGGAGTAGTACCATAAAATTATATATCAATGGAAAGATAATTTAATCAAGAATGTAATGCAACACAGTTTGTTCAATTATCTGTACTGTAGTCTATGAAAGGTTATAGCCAAATAATCAGAAAAAGGAAGCACAACTTGCTTAGGTTGATATCAGGTAGCTTTACTTCATCTGATTGTAGCCAATGAGCATGAGTGTTTAGAGAGCCAATCAGGTGTCATCTTGTTTTGGCAATGAGCCAATCAGATCACAGTAGGATTCAGTTATTGATGTCATGTATTGAAGCTGAGAGGAGGACATTTGTTAGTGTGTTCTGTGATCGCTATCAAGTTGGTTGGGTTTTCTTTTCTTTCATTTAGTGAGCTTGTAAAATGTAATAAAATTAAAGTAATGGTGCAAAGAGTTGACTGGTTGCCCAGAAAGCGATGTAAAATAGTATTATTAAGTGAACAAGGCTACAATTATAAAGAAATTAGAAGAAAAATTGGTGGAAACTTAACCAAAGGTGGCATTTCTACTGTACACTTTCCCCAAAAGGTTTCCACAATTTTGGCCACTACTATAAATATCTTATATTTTTTATAGAACATGAATTTCAGTTTAACATCTGTTTTCTCCAGCACAACCCTGATATGAGTATCTGGGATCTTATAAAACTATAAGAATCTACACAGATATTTTATAAAAGCAACTAAAACATTTTTAAACTCAGCTATGGTTGAATATTCATCTTATTCAGAAACATGAATTCAGCCCATAGTCCAAAAAGATGTAAGTAGCAACAGCAATTTGCACATATTCCCATACTAAACTAAACCATAGTATGAACAAGGCAGAGATGTGCCGGAGCCAACTCACTAGGGCCAATTGTTACATTTTGGGGGATGTTGTGAGCCAGTTAAGATATATACATATACATACATACATACATACATACATACATACATACATACATACATCAAAACTTGCATATTTGAGACTAAGTCTTCTCAGTGGAAATGGCCAAGAGGGAAAGAACCCACTTGGCCATTTCCTTTGAGAAATTTAAAGAATGGGATATAATTTGACTAAAATTAGGATCAGAGAATATGGCTTAAGGATATTATGAAGCCTCATTCTAGTTCTCAAACATGCTATTCCTGAATATAATTCAGTGACCTCTTTTTCATTTAATTTACAATTTAATTAAAATGTTTATGATACTGGATGAAACAGAAATGTTAACTGTAGACAAAGTTACTGACCAATTTATAAAAAGAAAGCATTTCTTCAGGGAATAACCAATCAATTCCTAGTGTATCATAATAAGCTAGCCTATTCATATATTATTCTTTATTAACTTATATTTCTCCAAACCAATGTAAAATTACTTTTAGCAATGATTACGAAGGCTAGAAATTATTTTAAAATATTTTTAAATCAAATGAGAAAAATCACTTTGTAGTAGAATAAGTGTCAAATAAAAAAATGGTTGTACTCAGACAAAAGCAAAATATTATGTACAGTTACAGTGTAAAAAAGAAATGGAAAGAGTAAAGAAAAACAGATAGCAACTCAAAACAGCTGAAGATTACAGATATAGATTAAAAATGAGTTCAATACAAATTCTTAAAAGTTATTGTTGAGACTGTTTCTTTACCAACTCACACTGCAAATATTATAACCTATCTTTATAGTGTCAGTTAAAATAGTTGTTTTACATGTCAAAGAGCAGCTTAAAAAAGCAGAACGTTTTGGGATGCCCTGTTATCACTGTAAAATACTATTGTAATTGGCTAAACTCAAAAATAGCTACTGAACTGAAATCTAGGTTCTCAATATTTTTCTGCACTCTTATGTTACTCAATAGGAAATTCTTTCATTCATAACAGCAAACACAAACATGTCAACAAGCACATAGAGGAGCAGATTACCAACTTCACATTTTATATGTATTAGATTCTCTACCATGGGGGGGGGAGGGACAGAAGGTATGTATTGGATAAACACAAATCTGAATAGAGGAATTAATAAGGACAGCCCTTTATATTTCAGGATAAAATGTACATCTATTATTAATACACATTTACATAGCATTGGTGCAAAGATGCCTTGCTCAACATATTGCCATACGGAACGCAGGAAAATAGAAAGCAAATAAAGCTGATCATGTAATTACTGTAGTGTTATTAAGAAATCTGATCTAAGCACTATATAATCCGTACCTGTGTCCCCATTCCCGCTCTCCATTTTTACAGATTTACTGGTTTCTGACGGAGTATTCATTCTTGAGTCTGCATCAGAAACAAACAACAAACAAAAAAAGACAATGAGTTAGGAGAAAATAGTCCTACTGACTCTATCTTTATGACTGTGGTAATCGTAACATTTTTATTTATCAGTCTATATAGTGCACTGTATCCTAATTGTTAAGTTTGCACTCACAGTATATTAAAAGAAAACCAGGGCATAAAAATCCCCATGTGTGACTATGAAATTTTAAATACTAGTTACTATTAAAAAGAACTACTGAAATAAGAATTATGTGTTTCATAGTTGCAATTATTTTGGCAATAAATACAAATATTGGCTAAACAAGTAGCCTTGCACTGATATTTTGTTTCATTGCCATTTTCTACCATGTTTTATTTAAAATTTGTTTTAGTGAAATTCTTATACAACTTTACAAAGTTGTTTAACTTTCCTTCTACCATAGCTTTCCCAGTGCCAATCACTTTTCTTGTCCTAATGCAGATACATACATCTTCTGAGAAGTTGCCATGACATATGTAAGCTATCATTGTGCAACTGCATTACTATAAGTTGAATGTGATGACATATCCTAACATTTATTTTTTAGAAATAACTCCTTCTCTAACATTGAAATCTCCCCAATATTGTCACTGTTCAATGGTAGTACAAAAATTACCATTTAATATCAATACAACATTTACATGTTGTGCTGATAGTAGGAAAGTTCTATATATTTCTAGCAGTAAAAAAAAGGATTCAAGAAAATAAAACTGAATAGTTCCTGACAGTTAAATGGCACAACAAAGATCTAAATCATAAAAACTTTGAACCCATTTCTAGTACTATCATTCATTATACCCTAGATCTTTATTTGTTTCATCACTTTCCAGTTATGAACAGATTCTTTTCTGCAAGCAAACTGATTTCTATTGGAATGGTATGAAATAATAATATTGTAGCCAACAGATTTGTAGTCTTTATAAAATACCATCCATTCTTCATCTTTCCAGTTATGGCACATTTACGGTTTAAATTACAATCCAGGTAATTTTTATAGAACATTATGAAAAACAAAGTAAACAAAAACACTCAACAAACCACTTGTCTTTTGTACCTTCATTAATGTACTAAATTTTCATGAACTTCAATTTTTCTGTAAAAATTGATACTGGGTGGGGAAGGTACCCATTGGTGAGGGAATATCCCTGGTACAAGAAGCCCTGTGTTTATTTCTGTTGCAATTCCCCTCCCCCCAATATCTATTTATACTAGGTAGAAAGAATAGCTATCCATTTCTGAAAGTAATGGGGCCAATTGTCAATCAACTTGGGAATCATAAATCAGAGGACAGGAGTAATATCTGGATTTGAATGTCTACTTGAATTGTTACTCTGCTTGAATGACAGGCTCCTAAAATGGATTTTTAGTAAAGTGATAGGCCCAATTGTCTCAGTGAGTGACATATACTGTAAAGTTCAAATAATCAACAAATTTTGTACAACAGATACCTGTACATGTTCTCAGACTTCTATAGAAGTTTACAGGCAAAAACTAGAAACAATTAATCACTAGGAGAGTATAGAGACTGCCATTTTAGGACAACATAAAGTATTTATTTATAAGTAAAGACTGTTAAAGTTGCAGTGAAAATTGCCAAGGCAAAATCAAATCCTCCAAACCTGTGAAACAAAATAATTCACATAATTTAACAGATGACAAACAAATATTGAGAAAATAATAAGTAACATATAAATGTTATCTTTTAGGCAAAGACTGTCATTTTTCATAAGAGAAAAATGAGATAGGAGAAAAAAAGCACATGTAACTTGAACTGACTAAATTATATTCCACATTGTCAATGTATTTTCTTGCTATTATAAAATTATTTCAAATTCCAAACTTGAAAATGAGGATTCCATGAAGTTGTTTGTTTCAATACAGCATTAAACAAAACACTCTTGTATGGGTACTTTCAGCTTTTCCAAAACAGATTTTTAAATTAAAACTTTGGTCTTGTTCCAAAAGGAACATTCCATTGGCAAATTCCATTCTGTCATATTTTTATATGTCAGGCATCGCCCTAATTTTCTCCAAAGTTTAGAAGGCAATTTGGGGGCAAAACTCGGTTATGCAATGCAAGATGGTGGTGGAGAAACACAAGAATAGGAAATTCTACTGCTCGTAAAGAAATATGCTCATTTTAAATGTAAATTTAAATTACTGTTATATATAAATTAGCAGATTTCAGAATATAATCTTTTATTCCTCTTTTAATAGAGCATGGGAAAAATGCACACTGAACATTAAAAGCATATTTTTCCAATTAAGGTTCAGTCAAAATACGTGGACGAGTATAATAAATTTAAATAAATTATCACAAAGCTTGGGCTATCACTCTTAGTATGAAAATGCCATGTTGTGTACTTATATATGAATGAGTGTGTCTGTATATTATGTTACATCCTAGTTTTATCATCCTAGCTTTATCATTTTCTTCTTTGAACAGGGTTTTTTTTCACCAGCTACTGCTTCCCCAATAATGCAAACTTTACTCTTGCATCATGCATGAGTTATCCAAATAATACAAAACACAGCCAGATCATATAGTAACAGTCAGTATGCAAAATCATGCCAAAAATGATGGTAAAGTGCTGTCCACTGTGAAACTAATTCATTGATATAAAAGTCCAGTTTCCTCATGATTACATCTTGGCTTAATAATCAAAATGTTTTATATATTATACACGCAAACAATATGCCCCAATACTTTCTGAATATTTGCAGTATAAATCTACAGGTAAAATATGCAGTATGTCTTATTTACAAGGAATCAATCTGCAAAAATTATTTTTTCTACCAATTATAAACACATTTGTACAACAGAATATTCTATGCTTATTCTGAAAGTTTAATAAATTTATTAGACTGCATCAAACACACACACACACACACATACACATACATGTGGTTTCAATGGATTCACCTTAGAAACATGTTTAATGGGATGTATTACCATAAGAGTATAAAAATGATCATGAAGAGCAAGAAATGATGTATGTACTTCAAAATGAGAGGATGCACTTAGACTCTCATATTGTCTAGAACTTAGTTGAAGGTAGACAGACAATCCTTTAAGCCTTATTACAGACTGCTGAAATGAACTTACAACCACATGATATAGTGACACTAAGTAGTTCAAGAGGACTTCAAAAGCAAACAGAACCTCCACGAACTGCTTGTGAACTCCCAAAGGCATCTGGCTCACCAATATAAGACGAAAATTCAGGAAGAATTGGAATCCTGCTATAATCCACAAGACGAGTCTAATTTAAAGGTGAATGTAAAAGTAGGAGACAAATGTATTTTTAATGGAAAGGTGTGGCTATAAGGCACCTTAATTTCAATAGCACATGGTAGAACAAATTCACATTTTTAACTATGTCCTTATCCCTTTCATAAAATGTTTTATCATGGCACTAAAACAATTTTTTATTCTAAAGAAAACGTATTCTAAAGAAGCAAGGACGGAAAATAACAGGTGCAGTACTGAAATCATATGCTAATTAACTTCTAGATTCATTCTTAGTAATATTCTGACAGATCTCTAATGCTCTAAAGTTAGCCAACCACATACAATTTCAAAACAAATAAGAAGGGTTATTTAAGGAAATGGTTTTGCTAACACTGAAATCTATATGTTCAGCTAATATTCATTAATATTCTCAGATAAGGTTATGTAATTAATTCATCAGATCCCCAAAATTTCAAATGGCCAGATGAAAATTCCTTGAATACAACTGAAATGAAAATCACGTTTAAAAATGAATCCAGATATGAAGAACTTGAAATAATTATTCTAAAAAACAGTACAATCTCTGCTATTTTAATTTAAAAGTAACTAAATCCTTTTTCATAAATTTAAAAAAGCTAAATATTAAAAGCCCTGGAGGTAGAAAATTCTATTAACTTTAAAAGCATATTTTTAAAGAAAATAAAAACACTTATTTAATAAAAAATTAAACTAGGTGATAGTATTAGTAGCTAAACATTGGTATCGAAAGCAATGGCTGGCAGTAGTGTTTGCTTGCTTTAAAAAATAGTGAAGTATGACTTCAGTTCAGATATATATACACACACATATAAAATATAAGTTGAACTGATGAAGCTACAATGGATGACAGTATTCTCTTAACACCCTAGAATAGATACAGTAATATATACAAGAAAGCAAATTCTTAATTCTGTCAAGAAGCAAATGTTTTAAAATTTACAATTCTGTAAGCTTCCATTCTTGACAGTCATGAGCAACTCCATTTCTCCAATGCTGAAGAGTAAGATTCTCTGGAAGAAAAACGAAGAATGGGGAAGGCGTTTGCTACTGAATCACTGACAAGATTTCAACATTTCAAATGCATCCCCCAATCTTACATATGCAATTAAGCCTGTATGTTTAGTCAATTTTAACAACTGCTATTTCCATATTACATGCTTGCAAGAAGTCAGTGGAACTGATACCCACCTAAAACATAGTCGCTGCAGTCCAGCATTGTTGTGCAATCTTCTAAAGATTTAGGTAATCCAAGGAAAGAGAAAAAATACTTTCTAAAATAAAAGGCATATACTATTACTCTTTAAAAGAAGGAAGGGGGGGGTCAGGAGTAGGAAAAAGTACAACTTCAGTTACACCATAGCAATCTTCAACTGAACAGTGAAACTTCAGTTGCTCTGTGGACTTTTAGTCTCTCCTACTAGCTGTGTCTGACATTGTCAAGGCGACTGAAGCATGAAAAGTTCCCCTTTTTTTTAAATAAAATAGAAACAAAGATTGCAGCTGGCAGTTTCCATAATGAAGCTTAATCAGTATGCGCCTGATTAGGGCCTTATGCAAATCTCCCCTCGTTAGCACAGCAGCCAGCACTTTGAAGTCCATGAACAATTCATTTGCAGAGTACACTGAAAGCACTCCCTGCATAATTTAAATCATGATATAAATATTTATCAGCTCATTTACATATTAATTGGCAGTGCATGAAGGGAAAAATTATCTTCCAAGTGCCAGAATAATAATTAGGGAACAAAATGAAATTTCTTCCAATAGCTTTGCTTCTCAGACCTAACTTGAGCACAGTACCATGGAGAAATAGGGAAGGGAAAGAGGTAAGAACATTCTCTTAAAATGCCACTGAAACGACACATACAAATTAAGCATCTTTAATCTTATTCCTCCTAGCAACAATTAGTTTTGTAATAAAAGATTTAGAAAAGCTTTCTTCACCATCTAAATAATCCTCCCCTTCCACCCCCATTAGCAAGTTAGAAGGTGAATACAATCTACCTAACTACAACCTGTGCATTTATGTGATATTTTCTAAATGAGTCCTGCAAAAGAACAAAGTCCTGCAGAGAAAATCTAAATACTCATGTTGGTTGCTTTATAAAGGTAGCCAACACTGACAGATATGACAAGCAATATTTTCTACCTGCCCAAGATGCCGTAAAAGCTGTTCCCTAAATATACTTCTTATTTGCATCTGCAAAAGTAAATATTTATATTGTTAAGCGGTCTAATTGTATTCTAAATATCCAATAAAAAGTGATATATATGTGAAAACTACACTCTCAAAAACCAGCTTAAGAAAAAAAATTACATAATGACAGTTTGAAGTTTTAAAAAAGAACTATACAGCACATAAATAGGCTTCTGAAGATGTTCTCTTTCTCTATTCTTTCGTGTGACTGCAAAATGTGCTCTAGATGAGATTTGAAGGAAATGCAGAATCTGTAGGAAGAGAAAGGGATCCATTCTACCACTTGTTTTGATCACATTAGATACAACCTATTACAGCAGCTTAATTGGATTTGTCCATAATCTACCATTTAGTCACCTTTAATAATAAAGGGAGCTATTAACTATTGGATGGTTTTGTTTTGTTTCAATGGGAAGGAAAATAATATTTTCAAACAAGTTGTTTTACATTCATAATAGCAGGGAGTTTTATGCAAACCAGGATGAGCAATCTTTTCACATAAAAATTAAGTACTGGTATTTTTACTTATTCATTTCAACCAGAAACCTGCAGATAAATAATTAGCTGATTAATTCAACCCTACCCCCCAAATTCAATGTGTATCAATAAACGTATTTGCACAGGCAGTAATTGTATCTTTAGCCATATTCAGTGTTTTGTAAAAAAAAAAAAGAAAAAGGTGCCAGAACTCACACATGTCATACAACCCGCCTTGCCTACCCTACAAGGTTCCATCCAAAAAAGGTGGATGGAACGCCATTCTTGGCGTTCTATGACAAAAAAAGCCCTGGCCATATTAGTTCCTATGGTTACATATGGTTATACGAAGTAACAATGAAAAGCTAACAAAATCTTGCAACTCATGGAAGATACACCTATCTTATGAGAATCTAAACATAAAATATTTTTGCTTTGTAAGTGATAAGTCAGACTTACTAGAGCTATGGTTTTATTTAATAAATCTTCTTAAACAATTAAATGTTTTTCAATCAAACTAAAATAACTGAAATGCTACTGTAGGAAAAGCGTTATCTCTTTATTTTTTTTAAAGAAATAAAAATAAATAAAACCAGGAATTTATTACCCGAAGTTGTGCCTGTTTTAACCCTAAGCATCATTTTGATAGCATGTGGTATTAAGGATACTGTACAATTCCCTTTTTGGGCATCATAACGTTGAATTTCCAATCTTTTGGCCAGCCTATGTTGTTCTCCAAATTTGCTGGCATAGTTTGGGTTAGAATCTTTATTGATTCTTTTTCTGTTGCTTGGCATATTTCAGTGGGTTCATCAGTTCTGTTGCATCAGTATATTTCCAACTTTGCAATAACTCAAGTACAAGAAGTTCTTGAAAGTAGGAAATTATTTGGGTTGATTGACCACTCTGGGGTGGGGGACAACAGTGATGCTGAATTGCCTCCATTTATTACTACAAGATGCCTGACAGTGAACTGATGGAGTCCAAACAATTTTGTAACCTTTTCTAGACTAGTGAGCATCAATAATTGTTTTTTAGAGGTCCTCAAAAATCTCCTTTGAGCCATGACACGCTTCCAAATACTTGTGTTGCAAAGATCTGTCTTGGATGGTGAATATTCAAGAATCTGTTCTTTAAATAAGGCAGGAACTTCCACACTCACACCTGATTATCATTGGCTGCAGCTCTGAGGACCAGTCATAAATTCTCCTCATTTAGCAAACATATTTTCAAACAATTGCTGAACAGGGATTGTAACCTGAGAATTACTTCTAAATAAATGAACCAAGTATAATGTTTTTGACTTGTTTAATTGAGCTTTCTTTACCAAGTTTCAGAACTTACATGGAGTACATCTTTTAGGTCAGTGTTTCTCAACCTTGACAATTTTAAGGCATGTGGACTTCAACTCCCAGAATTCCACAGCCAGCATTGCTGGCTTAAAATTGTCAAGGTTGAGAAACACTGTTTTAGGTCATACTTATGTATAAATATTGAAATTCAAAGGAGTTCATAAACCGTTAAGTATCCTGTATATAATATATAAATATATGCAATAAGTTCCTTTCAATTAAAATCATTTACACATAAACACAATTTATTTTTTAAAATATATGTTGAATAGGGATTGGAAATAAGCACACGTATTTTAGCATAACTCTAGAATCATTTTCCTTGCCCATATTTTTTCAAGAATTCTGCCAAACAATATTGACAGAAATGTATTTTCCAACTGCTTTTAGCGCCACTTTTGATTTTCAACAGTTCTATTCCTTTCTTTAAACACAAAACTTCTTAATGCCAAAGCTCTTGCTTTGGAACACAATCTAAGAGCTTGGGAAATTAGATATCAAAAAGATATAATTTCTAAAACTAATTCAGGACAAGGGTAATTTGATGTCACATATTCCTCTATTTAAAGCATTTGTATTTAATTTCCATATGGAAATATCCTTTATAAAAGGCTGGGGGGGGGGGGAAGAATGACAAAACTTCAATTATGTCAACAGGTCTCAATCTTTTGGCCATTCTCTACAAGCAATTAATTGTATTATTGTAAAGGGCAAGTTTGCAAAGTCTTGATGCCATTTAAATCAGGCATGTCAAACTGCTGGCCCGCATGCCAAAACCGCACCCAACCCATTGCTGGCAATGAGGGGAAAAGTCGCAATACGTTGCGCAACATCGCGTGACATTGCGAGTTTGACATGCGTGATTTAAATGATTAGTTGCAATGGTTAATTTAAAAACCTGCTACATCTTTAAAAGGATGCTACGTGCTTTATGCTTTATTTCTGATTTTCCTTCACATATTCAACAACTTCCTTTTATTTTAAGAGCTTACTTGCTACTAAGAATTACTTAGTAGCAAATCATTTAAGAAAGGGGCACAGAGTTTTGGTCATCTCAGATGTTTTTGTTTTTGTCCTTCTTTTCCTATTCAAGTTGTACAGCACAGTAGCAATTTTATCTATATTTTCCACTGTTTGCCAGCAACTTATCAAAAGCAGAATCTTATGGGGTGCAAAACAGGACAATTTATAACTATTTATGATTTAGCATATCAAGAGCAGTTGGGACCTGCTTAAATCTCTATCACAAAGCATGCTGTGCTCTGGAATATTTTAACCGTTTGAGAAATTGTTTTGCTTCTGATTTTTATCCCTTTTGTGGATTGTGTTTTAATTTATTTTGTGCTAACATACTAGTTATAATATTAAGTATCTGCTTTCAATAACTGGACATGATGAATCAGGCAGCACTGTAGTGAAAGTGAAGGCATCCCCACCAGTCTGAGTTCCAATACGTATGAAGAGAAAGAAAAACTATGGTGGGGGTGGGAGGGAGTTAGTGTGGTAGTAGTGGTGGACTTGCAATCTGAATTTTATTTGCTTCTAGTGAAACCTTACTAAATTCAGAACAAAGATTTATAAACAAGAATGAATGGCCATGTTTCACTATAATTAATCAACCAATAACATGCCATCTCTCAATACCCAAATGTTGGCAAGCAAAAAAACCAAAACAATCTATCCATTACTTCTTCTGTGAAAAGCTTACCAACAACCAAAGTAAAAGTAGAGCTTTTGAAGCATGAGGGGAAACAAAGAAAAGTAAGAATCCTGTAACTAATAAACATTAATTCCAGTGGTAGATAATCATGGAAAGCTCGTAAGAAGAATATAAATGCAACTCTCCTACTTTTATTTTCTGTAGCTAGTATTGAAAAGTATATTCAGGCTGCCATACAAGTAGATTTTTACTGGTGTGTTTAAATACAATTTAAGGCATACATGGAATTATGACTCTCCTAAAATGGAATGCTAATTTGAAGTTTTATTGTATTGACATGATATATCACCTTATTTATTTATTTATTTATTTATTTACTTACTTACTTAATTACTTACTTAATTACTTACTCACTTACGTATCATATTTAAAAACTGCCCATTTCCCTCACAGAGCAACTCAGGGCACGACAATAAAATGATTATAAACTGTTGGTAGCTTTAATTATTTATTTATGTTTAATTACTTATTTATGTATAAGTACCATGATCAGGGGACTGGAGGCTAAAACATATAAGGAACGGTTGCTGGAACTGGGAATGTCTAATCTAATGAAGAGAAGGACGAGGGGGGACATGATAGCAGTGTTCCAATATCTCAGGGGCTGCCACACAGAAGAGGGAGTCAAGGTATTCTCCAAAGCACCGGAAGGCAGAACAAGAAGCAATGGATGGAAACTACTCAAAGAGAGAAGCAACCTAGAACTAAGGAGAAATTTCCTGACAGTTAGAACAATTAATCAGTAGAACAACCTGCCTCCAGAAGCTGTGAATGCTCCAACACTGGAAGTTTTTAAGAAGAGACTGGACAGCCATTTGTCTGAAATGGTATAGGGTTTCCTGCCTGAACAGGGGGTTGGACTCACTAGATGATCTCCAAGGTCCCTTCCAACATTATTGTTGTTGTTGTTGTTATTATTTTGGGTTAAATGTATCAGTAAGAAATACCCTGCATTTTTATCTGTACGATACAAACTGCAGCTCTTCTAGGAATATTTCAGTAAAGTTCTTGTCTTTGTCTATCCATCTTACCCTTTGTTTTCCCTTTTTCAACTTAAAGAATACAGAATAACAGAGTTGGAAGGGACCTTGGAGGTCTTTTATTTCAACCCCTGCTCAAGCAGAGACCCTATACCAGGAGTCCCCAATTCCTGGTCCATGGACCAGTACCAGGCTGCAGCATGCCAGCAATCAGTCCACACAAACAAGCAAATCCCCATCTGTGGGATTCAGGCAGAACACAAAACCACACACTCTCCGGTCCATGGAAAAACCTTTCTCCACAGAACCGATCCCTGGTCACCAAAAGGTTGGGGACCTCTGCCCTATACCATTCCAGACAAGTGGCTGCCCAATCACTTCTTAAAAGCCTCCAGTGATGGAGCATCCCACAACTTCTGAAGACAAGCTGTTTCAATTTACATAACAGGGCCAAGGCATATGAAGTGCTGCTTACTAATCACTTCAAAATGTTTATTTCTTCCAGATCTTTTAATCAATGCCATAGTCCAGTGATGGCGAACCTATGGCACGGGTGCCAGAAGCGGCACTCGGAGCCTTCTCTGTGGGCACACGTGCTGTTGCCCCAGCTTTGCCTCTCCCGTGACACCCTCACCAGCAGCCTCCCTGGAGGAGTTGCCCCTGAGCGTGGCCCACGCAGAGCAGCACAGCCAAGGACATGGCAGCCAGGCAGCATAGACAAGACTCTGCCCTCACGCCCCATCGTGCACAGTTGATGCTGCAGGGCACGGGCAGAGGGCATGGCCGCCATGGCACTGCTGGGCTGCCTGGGTAATCTGCAGCAGGCCCTGGAGGCGGTGAGTGGCCCTGCGGGCAGGCAGGGTGGGGCGGGGCAGGAGGTGGAGCTGGGGCACGGCCAGTTTTTGGGCACTCAGTCTCTAAAAGGTTCGCCATCACTGCCATAGTCCATAGTAGTCTTACTTATCATCTCCAAATCACAAGCATTTATCTTATCCCTTACTCTTTCTCAAAGTTCAGCTTTTATAGCTTCATACCACCACTAAAAATATTAATTATTCTGATTTTTCATGTCATTGAAATATCCTTTCCTTCATGATTATGTCTAAGTTTGCTATTATCTTCCTCCCTATATTGTAATAGATGTGTTTGTATACCTCACAAAAGGAAGTAAAATCAAATGTTATTCTGTATAGAACGCATAACTGTTTAATATAAATCCAACAAAATTGAAATGGACATAATTACTTCAAAAGTGTTCTTAGATTTATCTATTTATATATACATGTTATGTGTTTATGTAAGTATGTATGTTTAGGGCATATCAATAGATATTTTTTTTGCTTTCTCAAGCATATACTGTATATTGAGAATTTGTGAAACATACACACACAAATGTTACAGATATTCCCTTTTGGAATAAGCAATATTATGCAAAATATAAACAGCTATAAGAAATAGCAAGCTAAGGAAATTTGATTCATTAGCTAAGGAAAGGAAATTAGCTAAATCTGATTTATACCAACACCATTTACTGTACCAAAGATGATTTTTCAAGAGGCAACTGGACTTCCTTGTTTTTCTTTGAAGACATTTTGCTTCTCATCCAAGAAACTTCCTCAGCTCAGAGCATCTTTGGGATAACTGACACCTGGATGACTGAACATCTCCATACATAGGCCATTCACTGTACCTTTCCATGCATTTCTATCCTTGCAAATCACCTTTGCTTCCACCTCCATATGCTGCTTCACACATTGCTCTTTTGTTCTTTGAATCTTACCTTTCTTTTAGGATCTCAACCACACCATTCTACAATTTTCTCAGTCTTTCCATTCTTAACCCATTCACTCTTTTAACAATAGATTTATTTTGCAATTCAATTCTTATTCACTCCATTCAACAAACAACCTCAAAATTCTTTCATACCAGCCACTCACTTTTGTATTCAGTCCACATTCATTCCCATTCTTTTATTCTTGACCCTACCTCTTCTTGTTTTACCACACACATTTCTTAAGTACCTCATTCCTATTGCATTCAATTTATTTTTATGCTTTTCCTGAAAATCCAACTTTCATATTCAGATATCAAAGTAAGCAAAAGTACATTCTCATTCATTGCCACTTTTGCTTCTTTTGACATTTGTTCCTCACAACAAACCACATGCCACAATTTAATACCAGTATTGGTATATTTTAAAATTTTCTCCATTTTTGCATATTTAGTAAACATGCTACCAACACACAAATTCATCTACTTGTTTTAGGTTTTTTTTAACTTATTCATAATGTGAAATTTTGATTTATATCATATCAAATTGTATACTTTGCATGATATCATTCAGGAAATGATTTAAAATTGCTGCAATGATGTAATCTTCAATTTACCATATTGATATTAATAAACCATTCCCATCTGTTAACATTTGGTTTCACTTATATTTCTAACTTTTAACTTGGTCAAACAACATCTAGGTCCTTGATTCAGGTAATTCTCACTTAATGACCACAATTAGGCCAGAGTCTTGGTTGTTGTGTGAAGCAATTGTTAAGTGAGATGCCCATGTGACTGCTTTACTTAACAACCCATGATCCCAGCATTCCCAGTTGTAGTTGTTAAATAATCTCACGAGTCATCAAGTGAGTAGAATCCCTTTCCATGTCTGTGGAGAGATTCTGAGCTGTGTGCATGCTTGGATTTTACCTGCCAAGGTTCAAGTAGGCATGGAGTTGGGTGTTCTCTCCCTGTCCCTGCAGGGCACTCTATAGAGGTGGGAAGAGAGAGCTGCCAATCTCAAGAAAGCACAGATCTGGGCATCATTCTGTCTATACATCTGTGGAGCTCTCTGCAGAGGCTCAGAGAGAGGGACTTTTGGCTATTGACATCCAAACAGGCACAAAATGGCAGGGACCTCTTTTATCCAGGCCCAAGAGATGAGAGGGAGCCTTCTCAACAGGCAACAGCAGTTTACAAATTTCCCTGCCATTTTCCACAATGACTTTCTGGTGAGGCCAGCAGGGAAGATTGCAAGCGGCAAGCCTGTGATTGCAGACTGCTTAGCACCCAGTTGTAAATGCAATCAGATTGCCAATCACCCAGATTGCAATCATGTGACTGCTAGGTAAAAGTAAAGGTTTCCTCTTTCCAGTCGTGTCCAACTCTAGGGAACAATGCTCATCTCAGTTTCTTGGCTGAGGGAGTCAGCATTGTCCAAAGACATTTCCATGTTCATGTGGCCAGCATGAGTGCACACCAAGGTCACGGAATGTTGTTACCTTCCCACCTAAGTGGTACCTATTTATCTATTCACATTTGCATGCTTTCAAACTGCAGGGTTGGCAGGACTTGGGACAAGTAACGGGAGCTTTTCCATCTCACAGCGCTCGGGTCTCAAATCCAGGCCAAAGCTTTCCAGCTGACAAGCAGCCAGATCGCAATAATGTGATAGCTGGGAGGGTGGTGCAACATTTTGTGACAATTGGAAATGCTTTACAGGCCATAAAGACCCTTTCCGAAACCTTCATAACTTCAAATGGTTGTTAAGCATCAGTCATTATGTGAGGATTCTATTCAACAATTTTCAGATTTATGTTCATTATTACATCCTACCATTTGTTGCAATTCATTAAATTTTTTGGCCAATCACACAGCATTATTTGAATACTAAAGTCCACAAATGTTCATAGCTCCAGCCAAAGCCATACACATTCTTTATATCTTTTCCCATAAATATATTAAAACAACCAAGGGACATCTCAATCTTACTTCCTGCTCAATTTTGAATCATTCACCAAACATTCCATTTATTGGCACTACGTTCATTTTATCATATTCAGCCACTTTTTAAATATTCATGCAAAACATTTTTTAATTCAGAATTATTCACTTTTATATTTATTCTCTAAATTGACAAATGTACAATAAATTTGCTTTCTCAAATCCATATTTTTAAACAAATTGAATGAATTCGTTTATGAAATGAAATGAATGAAATATAAAAACCTTGCCTACATATATACTATTGAGCATGTGGTATGGTGCGCTCTTCAAGTTTTGGTCATTGTTACCATATTTGTTAGATCAGGTGACACAATCACTTCTAAGCAATCATATACATCCAAACCTTACCATTTCTTACACCATTTATGACTTCATTTTCACTCAGTTTTCTTAGATGCAAACTTTTAAAACATTTGTTTCAATTCCACTTTGATACATCACTATCATTCCTTTATCAGTATCTAAAATACTCCTTCAGGACTTCTTCAATTTCTTTTCAACCCATATTTTCATTACTTCTGTTTTTAATCCTATTCATTCCACTGGAGGGTCCTTGTTGTTCACTTCTAAATAATTGGTTAATTCCATCAAAATTATTTTGAATGTTCTAGGTCAGGGGTGTCAAACTCAATTTCATTGAGGGCCACATCAGCATTGCGGTTTCGCTCGGGGGGCCGGGGGCTGTGGCCATGGTGGGTGCGGCCTACTGGGTGGGTGTGGATGGAGTGGGTGTGGCCTACTGGGTGGGCGTGGCCATCGTTCACGTTCAAGGGGGCCTGTGGGGGCCTGGGCAGGAGTGGGACAGATCTGAGGGTCTCTGGCAGAAGGGGGTGGGACCAGGGCAAGTGCCAAGGCATGGTCCAATGGAGGAGCCTCACTGTTCCTCTCAGGCCATGCGGGGGGAGCTGGATGGTGGTGTGGGCTGCCCGGAGCCCCAGGCAGCAGAGGTCAAACACCCAGCCTGGCCCTTGAGCACCCACAGCACCAAGCCCAGCCCCACTTCCCCAAGGGGGCGCCCAGCTGCACTTACCTCCTCCTCAAGGATGCTGCTGCTGTGCTTGCTCTCCTTACCCAGGTTGCTCATGATGGGTATGAGGGCAAAGTCAGAGGGAGGCCCATTCCCTCTCCATGGGAGGAGACCCGGCTTTGTATCCAAAGCTTCCTTAGCAATTGGATGGGAGACCCCCAGGATAGGCCAGGAGGAGGGGCAAGGGGATGGTGAAAGGGTAGCAGGGCAGGACTAAGGCAGGATTTCCCTCAGACACTCCCTCTCCTTCTTTCCTTCCTTCCTAAGTACAGAGTGGTAGGAAAATATTTGAGATGAGGGAGGGAGAAAAACAGGCAAGAAACACAGCTAGGGAGGTGTCACCCTTTGTGAGGAATGAAGAAATGCACCATTGCCTGGAAGTGGCCAGCACATGGCCCTCACCTACTTCACATATCTGGCTTGGTGGGCTCTGGGGAAGGGGATGCCATGAGCAGCATGAGAGTCATTACCTGCACGACGCCACCCAGCCTGCCCAGTCTTGACAGGCAGCAGGGCGCTCTCCTCACAGTGCCGAGAGGCTGAGCCAGGCAGCGCGAATCTGAAAAGAAGCATGATGCCGGCCAGCCCCCAGCTGAGCGGTGGCGTGTTTCTTTTTAGATTTGCACTGCCCAGCTCAGCCTCTCAGCGCTGTGAGGAGAGCGCCCCACTGCCTGCCAAAACCCCTCCCCCGGAACCCATCAAGCCGGATATGTGAAGTAGGCGAGGGCCATGTGCTGGCCACTTCCAGGCGATGGTGCATTTCTTCAATCCTCACAAAGGGTGATACCTCCCCAGCATGCACCCAGGGGGCGGGGCTGACACGGCAGGAGCTGGTTCCTTGCTGTTTCCAGATGGCCTTGTGGAGCTAAGACTGAATGTGTTTCAGCATAGATGGCCACCACAAAATTGTACATTGGCTCCCGGCTGGCCTGGGCCAGGGCCAAGGCAGCTGGGGCCGTTCCCTCACTGTTTCCAGGATGGCTTCGCGGGCCACATTAAACCACTTCGCGGGCCGCTTCTGGCCCACGGGCCTTGTGTTTGACATGTCTGGTGTATACTATAGGCCACCCAACCAAACAGAGGAAATAGATGAACTTTTTGCTAGTCAGCTAACTAAGGTCACACATAATAGTAATGGGAAACTTTAATTACCCTGACATCAATTGGGAGACAAACTCTGCACCAAGTGAAAGATCAAACAGATTCCTGACAAACCTAGCAGACAACTTTGTCTCCCAAAAAGTAGAGAAGGGAACTAGGGGATCAGCCATATTGGACCTAATTCTTACTAACAGAGATGAAATGATAGGAGGTGTTGAAGCCACAGAAACCTTGGGGGGAGTGATCATGCAATATTGGAATTCAACATTATGCAAGCACAAGCAATAGAACACAGTTAAACTAGAGTCTTGCACATTAAGAGAGCAAATTTCAATAAACTTAGAGAGAGCTTGGGAAGGATTCTATGGATGAGAATCCTCAAGGGTAAAACAACTCAAGAAGCTTGGGAAATTTTGAAAAGTGAGATTATAAAAGCCCAGTCTAGTACAATACCAACGAAGAATAAAAATAACAGCTCTCAAAAGAAAAATAAAGAACATTCTGATAAATTGAAAGACAAAAAGGACATGTATAAAAAGTAGAAAGAGGGGCACATAAGGCAGAATATTAGCAAATAGCCCTGCCCACCCCCCACAGGCATCCCTCCCCACGAGCAACATTGAAGTGACCACGCCCACCTAATCTGCCATGACCACCACAGCCATGCCCACCCAGTGGGCCACGCCCACCTGGCACCCGGCAATAAATAAGTGGATTTTGGGTTGCAGTTTGGGCACTCGGTCTGTAAAAGGTTTGCCATCACTGACATAGCATCTCAGTAGCACAAAAACCAGCTAAAGCCGTCCAAAATTTCTTAAGTAAACCAGTGGATGAAGAAGAAAAAACAGAAGTCATCTACAACATACAGTATAACAGCCACTCTGTAAGACAGACAGGCAGAAGATTAACAGTGCATCTAACTAGCAGTGAAAAGCATAAAGACTCCTTAATCTCACAACAGACAGACAGACTCAATCATAGATTTAGCTGGGAAACTCAGAGAATTCTGGATCAAGCTAAATTAAAAAATACTAGGGAATTCCTGGAAGCTTGGCATTCAGACAAATCAATAGGCACATGGCAATGAACTACATTTACACACCATTTAAGGGAGAATTTTAAAAAAAGGAAACTAAAGATTTAGAACGCATCTCTTCCAGCAACCAATATCCAGATAAGCAGGTATTAACATCAGACAAATACGCAGAAAACAATACCCCAATCAAGGAACTACCAAGGAAAGAAAATAATAGGATTTCAGTAGGATTACTGAAAAAAGACACTTATTTTTGACAGCCATGAAACAGCCTAGTAAGAAAACTGATATTACAGCTAGTCTTGCTATTTCCAGAATTTGGTAAAATTGAAAATGAATTGCCAGTTGGGAATTATAGAAACTAGGCATTCTAATTTGGCATATCTTATTTGCATGATTAGCGCTGCTGTTTTGCATAATATGCAAATTATTCTGGCTTGGGGAAGTTGGGATGTGAGAACCATATCTTCTCAATAGTGTGAAGAGAAGAAACATCAAGGAAAGAATTGTGATTAAAGAATTGCACTGGGTAATGTGGAAACAAGAATGGTTTGCTAGAAATTCTGTTAATATACAATACATAGTTTATGTGGAAAGTACAGGGCATATTTCCTATTGTCTTTTTCCATTTAGCATCTAGGCATGAAGGTAAAGTAAATAAGTATTCAATTCCTTTTTCCTCTTCTGCAGTTTTTCAGACTAAATGATTAAAAACTTCAGTGGTATCCAATTGCTAACATTTTTCTAATAGGCATTTCTCTCCTAGAAAGGAATTATTTTTCAGCAAGTTTCTCTTTCCTGCAGTTTCCTAAACCACCTCTCATATGTGCAAAAGGTCTCAATGCCTTTACAGCAGTTTGGAAAACTTAACTTGGATCTTTTTTTGACTTTTGCATATTCGTTTGGTTTAATTCTAAGTATAATGTAGGAATTTATAATGAATAGAAAGCTGTGAAGAGAGCAAAACAACACAAAAACACCTACCTGAGACAACAACAATGCAGTGCAAAAGGAATCCATAGGTAAAAGAAAGGACCAGAGATGAGTTTTGGAGAAAACTGTAGAATTCTGAATAAATACAATCCAGAGGAAAAGAAATATATTCTATTAGGTATAGGAATAGATTGGTGACATAACAATATGTCTTATGTCAGTGATGGCGAACCTTTTAGAGACTGAGTGCCCAAACTGCAACCCAAAACCCATTTATGCATCGTCGGGTGCCGGGTGGGTGTGGCCCATTGGGTGGGTGTGGCCCATTGGGTGGCCGTGGTTGCGATGGTAACAGCAGACTGGGTGGAACTAAAAAGTTCAATCAATCAATTACAACTTTGCAAGATCTTTTTCCCGCGAGAAGTTGAAATTGACTGATTGGTTGAACCTTTTTTTTGTACACGGCGGCGGAGGCCTAAAGCGAAAAGGTTTTATAAAACCCAGCGACGGCACGCGTGCCCACAGAGAGGGCTCTGAGTGCCGCCTCTGGCACCCGTACCATAGGTTCGCCACCACTGCTCTATCTTATCAAATAGTCGGTTGTGGTCTACTTTATCAAATGCCTTATTGAAGCCCAAGTGAATTATATCCACAGTATTCCTCTGGTCCACTAATTTTGTCACTTTGTCAAAGAATGAAATAAGATTTGTCTTTTGGCTTTTGGTTATGACTTTGTTTGCCTCTAGGTGTTCGCTGATTCATTGCTTGATTATCTTTTCCAGAATCTTCCTAGGTATTGAGATCAGGCTGATAAGTTTGTAGATTCCAAGATCTATTTTTTTTCCTTTTTTGAAGATGGGAACTACATCAGCTTTTTTCCAGTCCTCTGGTAGTTCTCCGTGGTCCAGGATCTTTGAAAGATATAGTCAGTGGTTCTGAGATCACGTCTGCCAGTTTCTTCAGAAACCTGGGGTGTAATCTATCTAGTCCTGGTGATATGAACTCATCTAGAGTGGATAGGTGCTCACTTACCATTTTCTTGCTTATTTTAACCTGTATTCTTAATCTGTTTTTTTACAGTACTGTTTTTGATAGGTTGAACTATTTTTTTAATTTTGTGTAAAGATGGATGCAAAAAACGATTTAAGCAGTTCTTAATCTACATTTTCCCATGGGAAGATTTTTTTACATTTTATTTTAAAATGTTCATATTTATATAGAATTTTAAACTCTAAATTCTAAAGGAAGAATTCTTGTAATTAAATTTCAAATTCTTATTTCAGATCCATCTAGCACCTTAGTGCTCTTATAACTTTCCAAAATCAACTAATTACCTTTTTGTTGTTTATTTCAAAGTAAGAAAATTTTAAGTCCTTAAACTTGCATAAAACTTCTTTTGCCAAGTACTAAAGGGAACTCATTGCATGCCATTCTGAAGGTTTTTAATATTCAAACATCCGTTAACAAGAAATTTTTGGAAGTGCTTAAGAAAGGAAGTGTGAAAATCCTTTGTTCTTTTGAAGATGTTGAACTGAGGCTTGTGCAATGCTAATGGCCTCTTGGCTCCCAGAGCTGTAAAACCTGCCACAGACCACTATCTTACAGGATTCTTTTGTGGATTCACTGTATGGAGTGCTTATGGGCAATCCCAGATCCTCTCTTTGTCTGGAGAGGAATTCCAAGAAGCCGATCCATTCACTGGCTTTTTGTTCTGCCGTAGCTATCAGCTCCACTATCAATTTAGTTCGCCATTGCTTCCCTGGAAGCACTAATGCAATTTTTTAAATTAAAAAAAAGACTATCGTACATATCTGTGAATGGCACAAACATTAATCCTGATCCTCAGCCTTCACTGTATTTTCATTTTAATCTTATCAACAATATACAAGAAAAGATATATAATCTATTAAAAAGTCTATAAAATTGACAACTCATAATTCTGCATTAAAATCAAGGAAAATAAGATTATATAGATGCAGACTTCCGGTCCTGCGCAGCAGCGCAGCAGTCGAGGAGTTCGGGACTCCGTACCCTTCGGCTGAGTTTCTTCCTTTTAGGGGACCCTAAATGGACCAGAAACCGCCCCGAAGAGATGGCAAAGAAGGAAAGTCACGATACGTCGCAACACATCACGTGACATGAGTTTGACACTTGTGAACAAATCTAAGAAGCCCTTTGCTTGAAAGACAACACTGTATTTCCCTTTTTCAGACCAGCAATATGCTGAAGAACCAAATGTATAACACCTACCAAGAACTAGGAACACGTTAAATGCTGCAGTAATGATGTATAATAAATTGTACAAAATATAAAATTTAAAAGCCTGAATGCAGAAATCTTAATTCTAGAATTCTGCATTATAAATTTTGCAATATTTACATTTTACTGTATCAATTACTACTTAAGAACATGGATTGCATATTGAAAATGTTCACCACCCGAAGGATATTAAGGGAAAATATTATATGGAATTAACTTT
The DNA here is from genome assembly GCF_001527695.2 of Protobothrops mucrosquamatus. NCBI lineage: Eukaryota > Metazoa > Chordata > Lepidosauria > Squamata > Viperidae > Protobothrops > Protobothrops mucrosquamatus. The sequence continues at coordinate 41,447 of NW_015389178.1, read as the reverse complement.
TGGGAAGTCAACACATAAGTAAAGTTTGTATACATTATTCTACTATACTCCAAATGACAATGGCTGGCATTTCTTAGCCTGTAATATTACCTGAGCTTTTCCTCAGGATATACTCCTTCACACATATCTCAAGTAAACTAAATTTTCTAACTATAATTTTTCATTTTGTTCGAACTTGGACATGCTGGTTCCTAACTACAAGTAGGTTTAAAATCAAATAATGTCTAATTATAATTTCAGATGAAACAGAAAAATATACCTACTCTGATATATCTTGATTTAATAATGACTGGGAAAAGAAGAGTGAATCAGCAAATACATGTATATCTTGGATTAATAATTGATATATGAATAGGTCAACTTCTCATAATTCTATTATAAAATTTATAAGAACTAAAATGCAAAGATTTTTCTTTCACTTTCTAAGCTTTTGTTAACAACACAAGATTAAATTGATAAAGAATGAGGTTTTTCCCCATGAAAGTATTTCCCATCAAATCACCAATTCTACAACGGATAAAATGAATTTGCTTAATAAAAGGAAAGATACAGGAGAATGCAAAGCGTAATCAAAATTGTACCAACATCTACCACCAGGATATCTACAAAATTCCAAGAACGGATGAGTCTACCAAAAACTCTGATGAATAAGAAATAGCTTTTGTTGTCCAAACTGGCAGCGTCAAAATGACAATCCATTTTTGGCAACCCACTAGCTAATCTAAGCTCCCCTTTTCTTCTTTTGAAATTTCCTCAACTTAAATTGAATGCAAATAAGCCAGGTGTGGTCCCTAGAACTGTAATCAGCAGCTAAGTCCCTACTGAGTTCCCATGGCAACATACACAGCTGGCACCAAAGCAGAGGTTGTAGTTGCCTCAGATTGTTAGAAAGTTTAAACACTTAGTGAATGAAATGTCAATTATAGCATCTTCTCACAAGGACATATTTTTTTTAGAAATCTGTACTTCTTTGACTAATGGAGAAAATAATGCAAGGAACATGCTGCTAGATTCACTGTTCACAGCCTAACAATAAAAAGTAATCACCTGTTATTTGCAGAAGAACATTTTTCAAGAAAGAGCAGCATCAGCTCTCATAGAAATAAAAGGACAGACAATAAAATTTATACTTCATATAACAAATATATGTATAAATGAAAAGTTACAAGAAATTAAAATATTTAATCACCTTTATATTTTGCAGTATTTTAATCAATTTCTTTTTTATTGATCATGATTAAATAAAAATTAAATAATATCACAAACAAATCAGAGCTTAATAGATGGAGGCTTGCAGCATTTTCTTAATGCACCACAATGAAAGAACCTTATTTCATAGTATTTATATTCAATTTTCAAACAATTCTATGATGTTTTATATTCAATGTTAGAATTCATAAGAGACCAGTTCTGCTTAAATGGTATTTTTAATTGCGAAAACAATTAAAAGCAATATTAAACAGGACTACAAACCATTGTGTAAAATTCAGAAAGAGATGGATAAATGAGAATAAACTGAAGCTGATTTGTGACAAAATGTTTCTGGACTGGGGAGGGGGGTGTTACTCTTTCACACCTTAGTTCAGGAGTGCCTGGCTGAGGAATTCTGGGAGTTGAAGTCCACAAGTCATAAAGGGGCCAAGTTTGAAGACCCCTGCCGTAGTCAACTCCTGGTTGTACTACATATCAAACTCTATATGGGACCACTATTAAGACAATCTGAAAGCTGCAACTGTAGTGGCAGAATGTAGTGGATGGGTGCATTTTAGTATGCTGATACCCCACCACTAATCCATGGACTATCCTGGCTTCCAGGTGCAATTCATGATATTAGTTATTATCAGTAAAGCCCTTCATGGCAAAGTACTGGGTTACTTGTGGCAGGTGCGCATTATTTACCATTAGTTTGAATGTGATTGCTTCATTCTGGACATAGGCACATCCTTAAAAGAAGGTGTGCACACTTATGCAACTACATTATTGTATGTTTTTATTATTATTATTGCTTAATAGATTTCAGTTTGTTTCTCAGTTGAATTGTACAGCTTATATAATATATTAAAGGTGGAAAGAATTCAGAAGTGATTTATCTTGGTCTGATTTTTTACATCTCAAAAACCTGGCATTTTAACAGGTGTGAATAGACATTTTATATTCACTGTATCTAGCATTTCAATTTTGCATTATTTATTTTTCACAGTTATTCATTTCAAACAAGCGATTCTGGGTGGCAAACAATCATCATTAATGACAAGTGAAAAATACTGTAAGAAAATGTTAGTTTACTCCCAAATGTTTTAGAGGAATGTTAGTAATGCGTGGTCCCAGAAAGTTTTCTTATGAAGAATTTGAATTTGTTTCACAATTGTTCTTTTCTAACTACTTTTAAAAATATAATGATTATTGAATAATTCTTGGTTATGTTTAGAAATCAATCACTTTATATATGCAGAAAGAATTTTAAAATTATTTTTTTTAAAATAAGACAGAAAGAGTACTTACGCAAAAATCCGAATTTCCAAAAGCAGGTTTTTGTGCCCCTATTATTTCTCAGTGTTAGGAGAAATGAAAAAAAAATTTATCGCCTGCTTAAATAAAAGCGAAATGGTACATGTGCAGATCTATTTGTCTTCCTCACTAGGTAGAACTAATGGAAAGGATATAAAGTGAGAAGGAAGAAATAGAGCTACAGGCAAGAGAGACAAGTAAAGAGTTTTCAAGTTACTTAAAATCCTATTACTTGTTTGTAGAGGAATATGCAGTTCTTCTTTCCGGTGGATTAGAAAAGTCTCAAGCCAAATAAATATAAATCGATATTTTAAAGAGAATTTTGATTATTATTCAACTTCACCATTGGTTGATATTATGAACCTCTAAATACATACTTTAAATGTTCTATGTGCTTTAATATTTGCTATTTTGGACGCTTTCTTCCAAGCAGGTGTTGCTGTTAAAACTTACAGTTCTAAATCATGTTTGGCATGCCTTCGCTCCTCATTACCCACCACCCAAATGTAAAACTGTGACGTTCAATCAAACTGGTTGGAACAGACCAGGTGGAAGAAGAGGAAGCCAAATGGAACAAAGATCAGGTGGATCTAAAAGGACAATAAAGAACTGAGCCAGATCCTTCAAGCAAAATACAAAATGGAAGTTAGCCAGCAGACAATTAAACAGGGAACTTGCTAATGTAGAACTGAACAGCAGATGGCCAGAGTCTTTGGGCTCAAAGCCAACAGTGGTTGGTACGTTCAAGCCCAGACCTGCTATGGATGATAAGCAGGATATGACCAACTAGGGAAGGGTAACCAAGCCAAGAATTTGGCTAATGGATGACATCAAGAAATCTAGTTGTTATATCATCACTGAATACAATCCTTTTTAATTTTATTATTTTCTGTTCTTGCTTCTTCACAGATGGGATATAGTTGCTAAGAGCCAAATACTGTCACAGGACAGAAGCTATAATGTTTCATATTTACACTATTTTTAGTTTCAAAATGTCCAGAGCTATGAGTTGTTTAAGCAGATGTTAGCTGGAACATTTCAAATCTTTGACGTTATGGATTGAAAGATTCATCCTTTCTATTACTAAATTTGATTCTCAGAACTAATTAGCTTAACTTTTCAAAGCCTTCCTAATATGAAAGACCATAATACAAACAAGATATTATTACTATAGTTAGGATTTCTAATGGAAGTTTATCTTAAATTTCCCGTTTCATGCTACTTAAAATGCCTTTCATTTTATAATATGTTTCAGTATTTTTGTTGCTCTACCTTTTTCCATGAACCTTCGCTAAAATATTTTGTACTATTACTGTAATTATAGTACAATTTTAAAAATCATCTTCACTAGAAGTTGAATTATTTTAGTGCCACTTAAGCATCTTTCTAACTGCTTTTAATACAGAAAGGTATAACATGTTTGGAAGTCCCACCTTCTTTGAAATCATTCATAGTACCCAAGATATGTACCCTTATCCCACATAGCATAATTCCTTTCTGGAATACCTAAATAATATTATAATCTTTGTGATATTGCAAGATTATAATTATTGTAATTCAACCAAGTTGACAAGAATACCTATGCTGATATTTGAAAATTTATCCAAATATGGAAACAGGACTAACTTACTAGAACTTCACTTTATTGGTGTGTCTTTGTCACTAACAGTCCTCAGGGATTATTTATTGCAGATACTATAGCACAAAAGGATAAAATGAGGACAGATGGCAAGCATAACAAAAAGACCAAATGAAGAAGCAGCAGCCAGAATGAGTGACTGCTTCAAAAGCCAAAATCTGAACAAGTACAGGACTCATTAATGAGAGGAACAACAAGGGTTAAGAGCAAGTGTAACAACTCAACTATGGGTTCTGATTTATAAGGACCTTTCTAAGTTCATAGAGTGACATATGCTATACAGATTGTAAGAAAAAAGGTCTTCCATCCACAAAACCATTGCTGGAACTACATCTGCAATCCTTGGCTTACAGTAGAAGTTAAGGTGAAAATTTATTAAGCAGGCCATCCAACTTCTAATGCCTGTTCCTTCTACCAATTTAGATTATTTATCCACCTAGCCAAAACTTACCTAATGTCTAGGGCTTTAGAACAGATTGTTCCATATTATTTTAGTTCTCCTGGATAAGGATGGAATTTATTTTATTTGTTTAAGAATCAAATACATCAGGGGTGTCAAACTCAATTTCATTGAGGGCCACATCAGCATTGCGGTTGCCCTCGGGGGGGCGGGTGTGTGTGGCCAGGGCGGGTGTGGCCTACTGGGTGGGCATGGCCAGCTCTACATCGTTCGCGTCAAGGGTGCCTGTGGGGGCCTGGGCCGGAGTGGGACAGATCTGAGGGTCTCTGGCAGAAGGGGGTGGGACCAGGACAAGTGCCAAGGCATGGTCCAATGGAGGAGCCTCACTGTTCCTCTCAAGCCATGCGGGGGAGGAGGCTAGATGGTAGTGCGGGCTGCTCGGAGTCCTGGGCAGTAGAGGTCAAACGCCCAGCCTGGCCCTCGAGCACCCGCGGTACCAAGCCTAGCCCCACTTCCCCAAAGGGGCACCCAGCTGCACTTACCTCCTCCTCAAGGATGCTGCTGCTGTGCTTGCTCTCCTTACCCAGGTTGCTCATGATGGGTACGAGGGCAAAGTCAGAGGGAGGCCCATTCCATCTCCATGGAAGGAGACCCGGCTTTGTATCCAAAGCTTTCTTAGCAATAGGATGGGAGACCCCCAGGATAGGCCAGGAGGAGGGAGCAAGGGTATGGTGAAAGGGCAGCAGGGCAGGACTAAGGCAGGGCGTCCCTCAGACCCTCCCTCTCCTTCTTTCCTTCCTTCCTAAGTACAGAGTGGTGGGAAAATATTTGAAATGAGGAAGAAAAACAGGCAAGAAACACAGCTGGGGAGGTGTCACCCTTCGTGAGGAATGAAGAAATGCACCATCGCCTGGAAGTGGCCAGCACGTGGCCCTCACCTACTTCAATATCTGGCTTGGTGGGCTCTGGGGGAGGGGATGCCATGAGCAGTGTGAAAGTCAATGTTACCTGTGCAATGCCGCCCAGCCCCCAGCCTGCCCGGTTTTGGCAGGTAGCGAGGCGCTCTCCTCACAGCACCGAGGCTAAGTCACGCGGCGCAAATCCGAAAAGAAGCACGATGCCGCCCAAACCCCAGCTTGCCAGGTCTTGGCAGGCAGTGGGGCGTTCTCCTCACAGTGCCGAGGTTGAGCCGGGCAGTGTGAAGCTCACCAGCTTTGCACCTTGCTGCCTGCTGAAACTGGGCAGGCTGGGGGCTAGGCAGCATTGCACTTCTCATCAGTTTCGCGCCATCCAGCTCAGCTTCTCAGCGCTGTGAGGAGAGCGCCCCGCTGCCTGCCGAAACCCCTCCCCCAGAGCCCATCAAGCCGGATATGTGAAGTAGGCGAGGGCCATTTGCTAGCCACTTCCAGGCGATGGTGCAGTTCTTCATTCCTCACAAAGGGTGATACCTCCCCAGCATGCACCCAGGGGGTGGGGCTGATGCGGCAGGGGCTGGTTTCTCGCTGTTTCCAGACGGTCTTGTGGAGCTAAGATTGAATGCGTTTCAGCATAGATGGCCACCACAAAATTGTACATTGGCTCCCGGCCGGCCTGGGCCAGGGCCAAGGCAGTGGGGGCCATTCCCTCACTGTTTCCAGGATGGCTTCGCGGGCTGCATGAAACCACTTCGCAGGCCGCATCTGGCCCCCGAGCCTTGTGTTTGACATGTCTAAAATACATGCAGGATCTGTGCTTGAGCACTGATTATATAATCTATTCCTGAACAAACGTCAATAAATCTGATATTAACTAATATATTACTACTTTTTACTTTTATATTCAGACAAAGGCCAAACCAATTGGAGATGACAGTGAATAATATACTACAGTGAAAATACTTTTATTAATTTCTTTAAAAAACATCAAGAATATAATATCTTGATCAATTTGTATCAGTAAGGATATATGGTAGGGGTTCGTTTGGAAATACAACAAAAACAATATTGAATCTTTTAATAAGCAAACATATTATGAAATTACACTTGAAAGTTACCTTGAAAACATCACACTTAAAAGAGTGTTTTAGATTTAGAAAAAAGGAGAAAGACATATTTTTATAGAAGTTAAAATATTAATTTTCTAAAATAAAAATAAAGTACTTGGGGGAAGCACTGCAAGCATGCATAGAATTTAAAATGATATGGAAAAAATAGCAGGGATTTTTGGATCCTCTAAAGCAGGGGTAGGCAATCTCGGCTCTTTTGTGACTCACTAGCTGTACCTGGCCACGTGTTGCTGTGGCTCAGTCTGGTTAAATGGAAAAGAAAGAAAAGAGAAAGCGCACGTTTGTAATATGTTTTTGTTTACGTAAAATTGCTTTTACGTCCAACAGATGGCGCTGTTTTTCAAAAAAAGCATGATTTTACCTGTCACATGTGTGACATCGATATAATAGTAGGTATATAAAAACATGCGCGTATTCGAATGCAACCTTGTGTCAAAATTTCGAAGCAATTGGTGAAGAACTTTTGGAGATTTAAGATTTTGAACAAACAAACATTTACATTTTTATTTATATAGATGGACTTCAACTCCCAGAATTCCTGAGTCAGCATACCTGACTCAGGAATTTTGGGAGTTGAAGTCCATGAGTCATAAAAGAGCCGAGGTTGCCTATCCCTGCTCTAAAGGATACAAAGGCGTTGGAAAAAAATCCAAGAAACTATTGCTACTCAAACCTTTTCTACTTAGTTTACAATACTAATATCCAGAGACAATCTAAAGAAACTCAATAATAGGAAATTCAGAATATACAAATAAAAATACATAATTAGATGACTATTTTAAAAGGACAGTAGAAAAATTCAACCCTGACTGTCTTTTGGAAGGACAGATAATGAAACTGAAGTTCAAATACTTTGGCCATCAAATGAGAAGAGAGGACTCACTGGAAAAGACCCTGATGTTGGGAAAGATTTAAGGGGAGGAGGACAGGAGAGTGAATAAGAAGGTTAGATAGTACCCAGGAGAAAGGACCGGGCAGTGGATGAGATGGTTGATTGTGTCATCAACATAATGGGCATGGGTTTGACCAGACCCAGGGAGATAATGGAGGAAGGGGGGCTGGTGTGCTATGATCCATGGGGTTGTGAAGAATCGGACATGACTTAGCAACTGAATAACAACAAATCAGTAATCACAAATTAAGACATATACATTATAATACAATATATATTGTTTCCTTTTGAGCTGCACTGGATGCCAGTCTGCTTCTAGGTACAATTCAAAGTGCTAGTTTTGACCTTTAAAGCCCTACACGGCACAAGTCCAGGTTATTTGAGAGACCACCTCTTTCTGATGAGATCATCGGGTCCAGCAAGAGGAGCTTGGTACGGATCCTGTCTGTTAAAAAGCTCCATCTGACAGAACCCAGATAACAGGTCTTTTCTGCTGTGGCTCCTATCTTTTGCAACATTATCCTCCCCATGGTGAGGTTAGCCTCATCCCTGTTAGTATTTTGAAAAGCTTTGAATTATGGATCTTTCAGCAACTTTGGGGATCTCATAGGGAGCCTGTGTAATGGTTGTATTGTGTTTAGATGATGTTCATCCCCAATTTTGCTTTTATTTTTTAAAGTGTTTTAATAGTTGTGACATTGTTTTGTTAGTTGTATGCTATGCAGAACACAGTCACATTCAGTGAGATGCGCAGCTATATAAATGTGTTTTAATAGATGAATAAATAAAAAACTTGTGAGTGGAAACATGGCAAACTAGCAAGTCTCTGCGAAACAGCAGGCATGGTGCAGATATGAAGACCAACAGAGGGACAATATGTTGAACCTAATGGAGCTTCTCTGGACAAAGAGAAGATATGTGATCACCCACATTAATTCCAGGGGGGGCACCTCCTCGCAAAGAAGTCTGCAGGGTCCAGAGAATAGAGTACTGGCAACTGCAGGAGATGACACCATGCTTACAGCCTTACATGAATCCTATTTAAAAGATCCTGGATCTACTTGATCTATTTTCTAAAGCATAATTAAATGCAAAAATCTTACCAGGATTATTTTTAAAAAAAATCAAAAGTACAATTAAATTTGGAATATTGTCTCTTTTAAAGTATTTCTGAATTAAATAAAAGATAATTCATCTCCTTGGGAAAGAATAATGTTTAAATTTATTAAGGAAGCTGACTGCCTGACTGTTAAGCAAAGAGATAGCTAGGAAAAGAAGAGAAACATGGTTTTGAGAAGAAAATGTGATTACAGAAATATGGAGTGCTAAAAAGGACTAAAGTGATATGGACTTTATAAATTAAAACCTATGTTTTATTTTTTTTTTATTCCCCTTTATAGATAATATGAAATAAAAATGATAGTTACTAAAATGAGTGAGTTATAAGAGCAGAGTTTGAACTACTCCAGAACAATGTATCTGCTTATGATAGATAAATTCACAAAAGAGAATATTGTTTAGTCAGCCACTAAGATTATTATATGTATATAAAATGGATATATACTGAAGTAAACACTGGAAGATAACAGAAGTAATTTAGCAGAATACTGAACCTTTGACAGTTTGGTGAAAATTGAAAAAGGTAAAATTATGATAAAAAAAAATGTTGAATAAGGTAACCAAGGGCTTGTGGTTATGTTTAAGCAGGAGGAGACGGATAATGTTTGATTTAACAGCTATTATAAAGGTAAGAAATGAGGAGCGTGGTGGCCTAGTGATGGACACTCACTTCCCACTCAGAATGTTGAGAGTTCAATCTTAGGTAGCAGCAGTTTTTTTCTGTCCTAGGGTGCAAAGAAAAAAAAATCTGCTGCACACTATATGTGACATCAGGAAAGGTATCTGGCCAGTAAACGCTCAGTTCCATCCAGTCACCTGACTCTACCCCGAATTAAGAGATTACAAAGTCATAAAAAAGGGGGGTGTTTTAAAATGAAGGTCAGAAACAACTAATTTTCTTTCTTTTCCTTTTTAACTTTGTTTCCTGCACTTTTTCTTTTGTTCTCTTCTTTTTTATATAATTATTAAATTTTTTTATTCAAGTAAAAATTCCCAATAAAATTATATAAAATAAATAAGTAGAATATTCGCTATTGGGAGAAGCCCCATATTAGTAAGGAATGTTTAACAGTGGAATAAATTATTTAGAAAGGTGTCAAGCTACCCATTGCTGAAAGTATTAAAAAAGAGGTTGGCCAACTATCGTCCTGGGATGCTTTTATTTACAATTTGCAATGGCCAGAGGTTGAATACAATGCACTTACATGGTTCATTTTAAGATCTGTAACTTCAGCTAGTGCGATTTGTAAACTATAGTTAATCACTTATTGTGATGGATAAATCTTCCCTCCCTTTCTTTCTGAAAGATGGGAGATTTCAATATTAAAATATTTCAGAGTTAGAAGCCAGAAAAAGATAGCACTAGCTTTCTTTGACACTAGAATTATTTCAACCAATGTTTTTCTGGAACACAGATGCCATCTAGAGGAGCAAAAGAAGAAAAACAATATACTGCATCTAACTAAAGACAGAACAAAGAAATATCAGGAAAGGTAAGTTTCTTTATTACTCTCCATTACTACACCATCTACCCACCGTGCATTTGTGAGTTTTTTTTAAAAAAAATTATATATCTAAAACTTTGCTTACAATGGTAGTAGTTAATAATAATAATGATGATGTTGGAAGGGACCTTGGAGGTCATCTAGTCCAACACCCTGCTCAAGGCAGGAAACCCTATACCATTTCAGACAAATGGCTGTCCAGTCTCTTCTTAAAAACTTCCAGTGTTGGAGCATTCACCGCTTCTGGAAGCAGGTTGTTCCATTGGTTAATTGTTCTAACTGTCAGGAAGTTTCTCCTTAGTTCTAGGTTGCTTCTCTCCTTGATTAGTTTCCACCCGTTGCTTCTTGTCCTGCCTTCAGGCGCCTTGGAAAATAGCTTGACTCCCTCTTCTTTGTGGCAGCCCCTGAGATATTGGAACACTGCTATCATGTCCTTCTCTTCATTAAACTAGACATACCCAATTCCAGCAGCCTTTCCTTATATGCTTTAGCCTCCAGTCCCCTAATCATCTTTGTTACTCTTCTCTGTACTCTTTCTAGAGTCTCAACATCTTTTTTACATCGTGGTGACCAAAACTGGATGCAGTATTCTAAGTGTGGCCTTACCAAGGCATTGTAAAGTGGTATTAATACTTCACGTGATCTTGATTCTATCCCTCTGTTAATGCAGTGTTACTTTCAGAAATTTTCAAACAAAAAGCTCTTTAGTATTGAACCATGAAACCACATTTCTGGAACAGTTATATACATGGTCATTAATGTATAATCGCTTATTCTTTGTAGCAGAGTATATAAATTTCAAGAAATGTTTATTTATTGAATATATTGAAAGAAACATATATTTTAGATCACAGTCCAAGCATAAAGGCTATTATCTCCCAATAACAAAGATTGGTCAAGCAACATTTGGCTTTGAAGCGCAGGTATCTATTGAAGAGAATGAGATAGTGTTTTTGTTTAGTTCCTTTGAGAATTCATGTTCTGAATTTGAAAAGGTGGAAATCAATCTACATAGTTTAATTAGGGAAAGGACTCTCACATAGTATTACAAATGGCATGGCCATCAAAATTTAAGAATATTCAACAGCAATTATAGGTCTAAATTTGGCCTCCAAAACCATACCTCCAGTCCTTAAATGTAACCAAATATAGAGAAGAATGGTCATGTTACCTAGTTTGGGTAATGAAATATCTGCAAGAAAACAATCAAGCTCAGAGAGCACCAAGGACCCTTCATTTCAACCTTTATTGGTAATTATATGTCCCAAACTGATGGAAATAGATAACTTTATTTTGTTCCTATAATACAGCCTTTCCCAACCTGCTACATGTAAGGTATATGAATACACACATAAATATCACTGGAGTAGATAGGACCCAAGAGGCAAGGAGCATTTTTTTCCATGTCTGTGTTCTCAAACATCCATCTACCTAGCTATTTTTAGCATCAAAAAGAGTGTCTCTATTTGCACCAATTAGTGCCTGAAGCACACACAACTAAACAAGATGTTTGTATAGCATGCATTTTTACTGGGGCTATGGCAGAAAAAAAATTAACAATCCTATCTTCACCCATGTGGGTTCAACTTTACTATTAATATAGTTACTGCTATTTCTATTTTTGAAAATTGCATGTTAATTACTGTATATATCTATGACCAATGGTGTGCTGGAGTCAGCTCATTCTGGAACATACCAGCTCATCAGAGCCAATTGTACTTTGATGTAAAGATTAGGTCAGCTTTTATTGATTTAACAATTTGTTGAAATATAATCTAACAAAAATTGCCTACAAAAAGATGTAACAACTACTTATTATTAATATATTGCATTTATGTTACTTTTCTTCTGGAAATTTATCTCCCCTGATTTTATTCGCACAACAGCCCTGTTAAATAGTTGAATTGAGAAAGAGTGACTGGTTCATGGTCATCTAACTAGATCTATGGTTAAGTTAAATCTGAACCAAGTTTTTCCCCATGTCTCAAATTTGACTGTTACATTCCTCATCACAATTAGGTCCTGTGCAGAGCACATTGGACAGCAAGTGTTTTCCAGCAGTTTCAATCATTTGCAGAATCTTCGGCATCATTTCTAGGGACATTAATAACCTTAAGATCTTCCTTAAGTGTTTGGCGCCAAGTTTTCTGAGGCCAGCCTCGTTTCCTCTTTTTTCTAGGAGGTATCCAGCATAGTGCAATTTTTGGATGCCAGTCGTTAGGTATACATAACATATGGTCAATAACCTACATTTGATGTTCATTCAGAGTTCTCGATAGGTGTTTTAAATCTGATCTTTGTAGTACCTCTTTATTAATGATGTAGTCATGATATAGACATGGAAGATTCTTCTTGAAGAGTTTTGTCTTTATGGTAATATTTATGGCTGCCCTAGAACAAATTAAATGTATGTATTGAAACATGGCAGTTGCCATTCCAATTCAATAGTTAATATCCTTATCTGTACCTGTATCGATAGATATAATGCAGCCAAGATGATAAATTGTTGGATTTGTTCTATAGCCTGCCAAGGATTGTTATAGGCATATTATCCCGAGCACTTCCAACTTGAGAAAAACGTGGTCTTCTCAAAATTTATACGTAAGCTGATCTTTTTGGCCTCATTATCTAAACTGGTGGTCATTTCTTGCAAGCAACTTTTTGTTTCACCAAGCAATGGGATGTCATCCGCAAAATCTAAATCTGTCAAACGGGCTGTTACTGATGGGATACCTGAAGTAGGGTATCCATCACTCTATGCATAACAAAGTCCATGGAGAGGAGAAACAAGAACAATGATAGTATACATCCTTATCTTACTCCTGTATTGTTTTTAAAAAATGCTGTGTTGCCAGATTCCATTTGTACACAGCACCTACAGTTATAATTCAGGTTCTTAAAAATGTTGATAAAACATTGAAGAATACATAGGACTTCACAATATTCCATAATAATTCTTGATGAATCAAGTCAAATGCCTTTCTAAAGTTACTAAAATTGATTACCATTAGCTTCTGGAATTCTAAAGTCTGTTTGATTACATTTTGTGAGATCAAGATCTAATCATTACAAGAGTGTCCTTTCCTGAATCTATTTGTTCTTCAAGCAGGTAGGTATGCATCCATTTGATGTTGCAATCTCTGGAGCAACACAAGGCATAGAACTAGACTAATAGCAATGTTATGTCCCTTCGGTTGTTACAATTAATGGGGTTCCCTTTCTTTGATACTTTAATGATTACTCCCACTACTTCTAAATAAAAATATGGGTCTTTGGTGAGCAGGTAACTAAGCAAGCAAACAACCTGGAAAAATTAAAAAAAGGAAGGCTGGAAGAGGTGGCAGATCTGCTTTTAGGCCAGACCAAGTATCTCTTTTGCAATATTGGAATATAAGTTTTTAAAAAGCAATTGACACATTGAATAACTTAACAGAACTACAAAGTTACACTACTTATCATATAGTTTGTAAAATAAGCAGCAGCTATTTAAGGTTGGAACATGGTCTACACCAGTGGTTCTCAACCTGTGGGTCGGGACCCCATTTGGGGTCGATTGACCATTTCACGGGGGTCACCAAGCAAAGCTGTCTGCCATTTTTTTTGTCCGCCATTTTTTTTGTCCGCCATTTTTTTCCCTTTTCCGGCGGGTGCCTTACCTCCCTTGGGCTGGACCAGCTGGTGGTTGGCCTGCTCCGTCTCTGCTGCTTGCCAGCTACGCCTCGGCCGGCGCAGGGGGCGGAACCACGCATGCACAGTGCTCCAGGGCAGGGAAAGTCCTCGACTTATGACCGGTTGGGTAGTCCTCGACTTATGGCCGGTTTAGTCCTCGACTTACGGCCGGTTTAGTCCTCGACTTACGATCGGTTTAGTCCTCGACTTACGATCGGTTGGGGTCGCGGCATTAAAAAGGTTGAGAACCACTGGTCTACACATTATCAATTCTTTTTTAAAGCAGATTTAGAAGAGTACTGAAATTGTTTATTCCAGGTATTCCGGTACAGTGCATTATTAAGGCTAGTAAAATTAAACATACAGAAGAAAGTTACTTGCTAATGAAGAATTTAAGGTAATATAATTGACATACAGGGAGTGTGGAACATAGTGCTATTCAAAATACGTTTAACTAGAATTTCCATTGATCCTGGCAATTGGTCATACTGAATGGGCTGAAAAAATTAAAAACATTCAGAAAACACCAGGTTGTATATGATAGAGATGATTTGTTTAAATATATCCAGGAATTACAACTATTTTTTTCCATTTACAATTCAAAACATGACATACAAATTCTTGAACTACTGGAGTTAAATTCTTGAACTACTGGAGGATTACATCCTCCTAATTAAAAATTTTACAGGCCCTATTTGCCCATATTGGATAGTCTGGAGTAGAATTCAGAGGCTGCTAGACACCGCTGAAGAATAAGTTTCATTAAAGGAATCTTGAACTTATCCAGCAATGTTAACACAAAGAACCGCCACATAAGCTTCCCATGTGGTCTCATAAACATCATCGCACAATACTTTGTGATTACAGAATTTTCCCATTTACAGCAGAACAGATAAAATGGTAATGCATGGCAACCTCTAATGTTATGGAAATGCACTTCAGTTCACCCAAACGATTCCTGCTGTTATGTCTTTTTCTTGAATGATGTTCAAATCTGTTCCAAAGTTTCCAGTCCTGTGATGCAGATTTGAGTACTACATGGGAGGTAGAGGCAGCGTTTTTTTTAAAACAGTGGATCCAACACGCAGGCTCAAAGCAACAAAGGCCCTTTTGAAATACTATGTCACAGAATACAAAAGAAGTGTTTTTTAATATTATCTTACAAAATGTCATCTGACAAAATAATTCTATGTGAACTCTCTAGAGCTTGGTCTTTTGCAATTTGGGTGTTGAATAATTCCACTAGCAGCCTCAGACTTGGCAGTTGTTCTGCAAACAAAAACAGTTGTGTTTTATCTCTGAACTGTTGGTTTTTAGATAAATTTTAAGGCTACCATATACAGCCTTCTTCTTATACACTTCTTCATTCTTCTTATATAAACAACTATCAGAATTTTCTGCTATCATACCAGGGTGGTCAGTCACTCAAACTAAAAAGGGTGGAGACAATTGCAGACATCCTGGCTCTTTCAAGAACGGCAGTGCTGATTCCCAATTCTTTAGAGAGTATGCAGAAATAGCTCTTTTAAAAAATATATAATAAATACCCCAAAAGCACTGTTAAAAAACAATGGTTTCATCATATATAACTTATACATGATTTCACATTGCTGTTCTCCCATATCTAAATATTGTACAGGTAGGCTTCGACTTATGCCTACAATTCAACCCAACATTTCTGTTGCTATGTGAGACAGTTGTTAAGTGAATTTTGCCCCATTTTATGATTTTTCTTGCCACTGTTGTTAAACAAATCACCGCAGTTGCTAAGTTAGTAGCACAATTGTCAAGTGAATCTGGCTTGCCCATTGACGTAGCTGCAACCCATCAAAAATACGAATCCGTTGCAAATCATCTGAATTTTGATCATGTGACTATGGGGATGCTGCAGTGGTCATAAGTGTAAAAAAAATGGTCATAAGTCATTTTTTTCATTGCCGTTGTAACTTCGAACGGTCACTAAATATTAAGTGGACTACCTGGAAAAATAAACCATTAAAACTCCAGCTAGGATGAAGCTGATAGTTATCTCTAACAGCTAAGTAGGGTCGGATGCAATTAGTGAGACTCAGAACCTCATAAAGATATTCCTAAAGACATTCCTTTGGCTGTGGCAAGATACTTCCACACTTTTGCCCAACCTTAGACAGAATACAGATAGTCCTTAGCTTGCAAATATTCATTTAGTTTCAGTTCAAAGTTACAGCGGCACTGAAAAAAGTGACTTACGATCATTCTTCACTCTTATACTTGCTGCAGCATCCCCATGGTCATGTGATCAAAATTCAGATGCTTGGCAACTTGCTCGTATTTATGATAGCTGCGGTGTCCCGGAGTCATGTAATCTTTTTGTGACCTTCTGACAAGCAAAGTTAATAGGGAAGCCAGATCCACTTTGCAACCATGTTACTAACTTAACAACTGCAGTGATTCACTTAACTGTGACCAGAACTGTGGCTCAGTTGTGGTTGTAAGTCAAAGACTACCTGTAGTTATATTTTATTCATATATTTATCAAAGAAATGTATATGGCCACTTAACTCTTAGGACTCCTAGTGGCGTACAGAAATAAAACTGCAAATACAAAACTCAATACACCTCCCCCCCATGACAACACTCAAACAAACCACTTGATGGGCTCTATATCAACTTTGCCCCCCCCCCCGTCCGCTGGGAAACCATGTCTTCAGAGCCTTTCGGAAGAATATCAATATTTGGAATAGTCTTGCCTCTGTGGGGATAATGTTCCCTGGGGAAGAACCCACTATGGAAAAGATCTTTATTCTTGGTCCCATTGAGTGAACCACAAACCAAAACAGACTTAAATCTAAAAAGAAGGTGCTCACACTTCCTAGGATCCTATCCACTCTCTCAAGAGCAATAGCAACAAACCATTCCCAGATAACTAGGCAAGACCTTGTCCCAGATACCTCCACCAGATCAGCAGCCACATCAACATCTAAATGGGAATGAATCCAAGCTGCTTTGTCTTCCAGAAAATCAGCAAATGCTTCAAAGCACCCATGCAGGTAGACCTTTATATCCTCCCCAGAAGGAAGTGGGTCACTTTAAGAAGGGTCTAGAAACACAGCCATCCAATTCTATTTTACTATAATGATAATAATTAACAAGAAATCATGTAGGAACAACACAGTCATACTCTTCCGGGTTTTTTTTTTCCTGCAGAAAATTATCTTTTTGGGACCATAGCTAATACTGCTCACAAACCAGGCCAGAATCCAACCCGAAATAACTGATTCTCCAATAACATCTACAATGAAAATACTACTTCTAAATCATTTTGCCTAAGAAGGGAGTGTTTGTGATACAGCAATAATTGACAAAAACCTTTGGATTTCAAGAGGGCTTTCCTAGGAGTAAGCAGACCAGTGCTGCTTTATCACGTAAGACTATGCTCACCTTTTTGGATCCATTTAACCAACCACATGTTGTTAATGTGGATAAAAGGGGCAGTAGGATGAGTGAGCATACAGTACAGAAGTTGGCTTTTATCCACATTCTCAGGTTTCAATCAAACCAAAAGCAGCCTCACACAATTAGAACAAATAATGCATACAGGCAAGATATTTCAACCTCAATACATCACAGATCTGTCACAGAGCGTTCTAAAATTAGATTTTCTGGGCCAGAGTATATTTTGCAAATATATTATTTACAAGTATTTCCCACCATAGATAGATATGTATTTTTGTTTAAAATGTGAAATAACACTGGCCTATGAAGCTCAATATGTCAAAATAGCCCAATTCTCCTATCTCTTTGAAATACCAGATTTATTTCCTCTACATGAAGGCCACTGGTTGTCTCCTTCCTATTTGTCCCTTTAATTCAACTCTTGCTCCCTAAGACAAATGTACCTTCTAAATGCAACTCAGAAGTATATTTAAAATATTTTCAGATCATCCATATTTATTGCACTACTTCAAACCCGCATTTATTATGAAATGTATGTCCATTATAGAAAAAGTAGCATTCAAAATAACAATCTGTAATGGTATGTGTGAATGACCTTGGGAAGCAGGGGGAAGGACCACAGTCAGGGGAATAGTTGGATAAGAATTAGCCTAGCCTGCAAAACGAATATGGATATGGCAGATGTCTCAGAAGAGACTGTTCCTAGTTTACTGGGATGTAAAGGCAACGGGGGAGAAATGTAATTTCAGACTTGCAAGATTTTGTTAATATAACTTTACAATAAAGTAGAATTAGTTCATTTGGGCATGCTTCCTGTCTGGAGTACCTCACAAAGCTGACATAAGTCTGTTTAGGGATTGTTAGAGATAAAATAAATTTTAGGAGTTAAACTGTTATAAATAATTAAATTTAAAGCATTTGAAAGTGTGCCAGTCTAACTGAAGTCTTGAGGATTACATTTCATTTAGCACATTTTTTCTTCCACCCAGAAAAACACTACGTATCCATTAGTAGTAACAGTAAGAAGATAGCAATCTGGTTCCTTCTCTTCCACCTCCATCTAATTGATCCACTGGGTGGCACAGACCAGAGTATTAGTTTCCAACTGTCAATAATTGTGGAAAACCAACAATCTGTTTCCCACCACCAGTAAAATCATTGTGTTGATTACTCAGTTGATAGAAAAAGTGAAAAAAGCTTCCTATGACTCAGATGACTGCCCTTTTCAAACTGAGGCCATATGCAGGTCATCTATTGCCTACTTGAGTCTTAAAATTGGAGTAAGCAACCTGCAACATACAAGTAATTGCTGAACCAGAACTCTTATTATCCTTCATCACTCATTTCATTTCATTCATTTGAGCTCAGCGCAAAAGAATGATCATACATTGCCAATACAGAACTTACATATATGACCAGCAATTTATGTAGATTTACATAATGAGCACAGTATGCAGATTTACAGGTGGAAATCCATTTAGCATTTGAATATCCCAGGCCAGACATCATGGTGAAACCGCGCCCACCACACTGACAATGAAAAAAAGTCGCAATACGTTGAGACACGTCACATGACGTTGCGAGCTTGACACCCCAGCTCTACATTAATGGTGGGACGAGAAGATACTAGAATACTAAGCTACTAACTACTGACATCCAATAACTGAGGAGTTGATCATCCTTGATATTTTTTTTTTTTTGATTATGAGATACGACAGGCTTTCATCATTAATATCTACTTAAATTTAAAAATGCCCTTAGTTTCATAAGTATTTTATAATGGTATGCTGCAGATTTTTCAAACAGTTCTCAGACCCTTAGGATTCTGTAAGAACTTAATGGGACTCTCTGAAAGACTAAAAGCAAAAAAAGAATATTCACCTTTTAAAGGCAGCAAATCTTCTATCACTATAGAGTTTTGATCATTAGTTCCTGGACTTTTTTTTTCCAGATTGGTTTTGCTGCTTGAAAGAATCAGAAAACTCTGGGTATACAGCATAAAGAGTCTGTTATTTTACAGATAATTTGGACAACTACCCCAATTCCTTTCCCATTTTCTATCATGGCTGGGGCTGACAATAATCCAAACTATTTAGAGTATATCAAGTTGTTTCCCTCAGAATACTATTGCTTGAGAAATTGAAGCTTTATTTCTCTCAGAATCATAACTACATTTTACTTTATTTCTCCTTGTATTAAACTCTGTACAACTCACATGTAACTTGAAAGCTTATAAATACAAAAAAAGTCTATGAAAACATTAGAAATAGCTGCAAATTGTATAGGACTATAATCTATAATTTGATTCTAGATCCATGTAAGTACTATTAATAGAAAAAGACATTTCAGATAAACAAACAGCACTGAAAAACAGCTGGCATGCCTTGGAATACACTGGGCCCCCATTCACTATTGTTGTTGAGAAAGGCATCTGAAGCCTTAGGATAATGTTGCCATAAGATGACAATCAGGTGTTGGTTTGAAAGCTCTGGTAAAGTTGCCAACAAGTTAGATCCTAAGACTTTATTAACTTTATTAATCAGATTCACTGAAGGAAATTACATTATGGAATTATGGAAACTACATTACAAATTTTAGCACCCCATTTATCAATAAGGGTTAGGATTCTTTAATCCTCTTACTAAATGTCTTAGAGAAGCAGTGAGGAAGCTGCCACTTGTTTCACCGATATGGGAAGAATACGCACATGTTCTGACCTTGTAATACTTTGCAAACTTTGCCTTTTTCAGATTTTGAGAAGCCCATTATAGGTACTCTTCTATTTTTTAAAAAAACTATACATATTGGTTACCCATATTGGAACTATTTTTACAACTCAGGTCTGGGTAATGAATCATACCCTGATCAACAAAATTTCTGCAGTCCTAGAGGTACGGTGGCTCAGTGGCTTAAAAGATGCTGGAGATGGTCTCTGCTCTGGCAATTCAAGTCTTAGCACCGCATGGCGGAGGGCACTCCCCTCATTTGCTTCAGGTTCTGCCCACTTAATAGTTTGAAAGCATACTACATGTAAGTAGATAAATAGGTACCACTGTGGTGGGAAACACGTTTTGTGCAGATGGTCGACCCCTGCTGGTGCTGGACCTACCCAGATGCAGCGCCAACTACGAGGCAATATTGATGATAAGACAAGGCCCTGGATGACGCTGCAGGACGCCACTTGCCTTTCTGGTGCGGAGCTAGTTCAATCCCTGTGGGGCATCCTGGATAAGCATGTGAGCGTGAACTAAACGGATTAGCACACTTGAACAGCCAAATAACTACTATGGACTAACATTGTAGACTCCTGGCTAATTGTACCATCGCCATATGCTAAATAAATAAATAATCCACAGGATCCAGGACTGATCCCAACAAAAATAGCTCCAATGGAATGCATAGAGCACTCTACAGTGCAAAGAAGTCCAGAGCAATGGCAAAGAATCTGCAACAGATTCTTTTATTGTCAGGATTAAATCAGACTGTGTGAATGGGAGGATACCAAAGATAACATTTCTGGTCTCCAGAATTAATTTTGCAATTCATCTCAAATTTGCCAAAGTCCATCCAGCTAACCCAACAAGGTATTGGATTAATAGGTGGCAGACAGGTAAGGTGAAATAATATTTTTGGCATTGAAAAATGTTATACATACAGATCAAAAATGCTGGATATCACCAGAAGAATGTTATCATAGTTATGAAGCATTGGGCTTCTTTGCACCTTCTTGGCCCAAGACGGATTGCAATCATTAATGAAACAATGTATTCTGTATTGTACCACCAAACCTACCGTGTTTCCCCGAAAGTAAGACCTACCCCCAAAGTAAGCTCTAGCTTGATTTTTAGGGGTGGGCCTAATATAAGCCCTGCCATAAAAATAAGCCTTAGTTTTGGGGCGTGGCACACACTAAAAATCAAGCTAGGCGGGGTGTGGAGCTGTCCTACATGCCCCATACCCACTTACCTTGCAGCCAGGCCTCTCCTCGCCGAACCACTTCTTCTGCAATGTCCCCAGGCCTACATTTCGCAGTCAGAAGCCTTTCTGGAAGACCACTGCAGCCAAGAACCGAGCTATGGATTCACTCCATAGCTCGGTTCTACAAGGTCTCGGTTCGGAAAGGCCTTTGACTGCGAAATGCAGGTTGGAGTCCATTCTCAGCTGCAGAATGAAGCTACTCCTTTGGCCACAGAAGTGGGCCGGCTGGGGGGCGCTGTTGGTGCCGGAGGTGAGTGGAAAAGACACACACACACCCCTGAAAATAAGACCTGATGCCTCTTTTGAAGGCAAAAAAAATAAATAAGTCCGAGTCTTATTTTCAGGGAAACATTGTTTGTAATATTAGGGTACTCCTGAACTATAAGAACAAGGAGGTACAGCACAATCAGACTTGCAGGATTTTGTTATGGCCAACCACAATAAGAGCACTTGCAGCCTTCTTATGGAATTTGATTTCAGGGCCTGGTCAACCTACACACTGACATCAACTGAAATGTGGTACGACTCAAAGCAAACAATTCATTCAAGACAGCTCAAAAGTATTAATGAAATGAGCAATTCTGTGGACATGGACAAATATACCCCTACTATGATCTATAGGACTAATCAATAGGTACATGAATATGTGATGGAGATTCCTGAAGTTGAAGAAGGTATCAACAGTTACTAAATATAAAGCCTTGTACTTTTTCCCACAAACCAAACAAAAGCTGGCTTGGTATGCTTAGAAAAGAAATAATAGAGTATATACCTTTATTTAGCCAGAATTTATAACAGATGCTCAGATCGCTATAATTCACTATACTACAGGTTTCAGATATTTTAAGTTGAAAAACTTGGTCCCATCATTCTATTTCCTGCAATTTAATATATAACTTGTACAAATGTTTTCAAATTTATTCATGTAAACTATATTTTATTTTTATTAAATGTATATAATACAATGTTATTGTAAAATTTTTGCAATAACATTTACTGTAATTATGTTATTATATCACAAGCCATCTCTAGGAAGAATATATCTCCATTCAAACCCTTTGTCAACACTGCTAACATTGGATGTTCTTGCTTTGATAAAATATGAAGAGACAGTGACTCTCTGTATAAGCTGTGTGGTATTTTTAGAGTTAAATTAGATGATGCTGGGAGGGGAGGAGAAAGAATGTGTGTGGGGATTAGTTAAGATAAGAAACCATCAGCTACAGGAAGGGAAACTTTGCCCTTCAAACTAATTGGAGAACATGATTTATGACTGCAAATTAGAGGAGGGAAATATGCTGGAATATTATGTGCTCAGGGGAGGGGAATTCAGATCTTGGCATCCACCATGCTGTGCCAACACTTTGTTTCACGATTAAAGACTTTTTTAGGATAAACAATGCCTGTAAGTTCTTTGAAGTGTTTCGTTAGTCGGAACCATGACACCCTTAGTCTTTCATATACTTGCTTTCTGTACAAAGTCACATGAAATAATTCATTTTCTCAATTTTTCATTCTAAAACATTTGCATTAGTAGCTACTTATGTCTTCGCCATGATGAATGGCTTTTACTGCTCTTTCCATTTCTTTTGCTGCAAATGAACAGTGCAAAACATGATTGTAAGGTCTATGTGCCAGCTCCAAAACAAAAGCATAAAACATAAATATCAACCAAGTTACTAAATGGGAATGATTTTCCAAGACTATCTGGGTCCAAAATTTAATTAGAAAATTCAACATTATTTGTTTGGCTGTAGGCAGAATTATAGGCTTTAATTTTAAACATTAAAATGTTAAAGCCAGCCAGTTTTCAGCAAACTCAAATTATGTTAATTTGGCAGTGCCCATACTAAGTGTGTCAAAGTTTTGAGTTTCCAGACTTCAGGTAGCAGCAGGAGCAGAGAAGCAAGCCAATGGCCTTGTAAGAGAACAAACCTGCATTCTGTGGCTGCTGTGTATCAAAGGAAAGAGGGCAGTAGACATTTTGGTTTCTTTTTTGACATCTTTCTCACAGTCTACCATGGAAGTTTTGCTAGGTATTATATCACTAGCTGGCAGCAGCCTTGATTTTATCTCATCTGTATCTCTGAAGATTTCGTGGAAAACTGACACTGGACGGATTGATCTGCAGAGCTTGATGCTAGGGGGAATTTTTTTTTGGGGGGGGAGAAATTGTTAGAAGAAAACCAGAGTTATTCTTCCACTTTTGGGGTGAGAGATGAGATGCTTGACTGATTTGTAGGGCAGTTTTCTCCTCTGACCTGCCAGATGAGAATAGAAGGGGTTGGGCGAAGGGGGGGGAGGCGAGCATATGGTTGAAGAATAACTACTTAAGACTGGCCAGTTGCTGGAATACTAAATGTTGGTCAGAAGCACTCAAGTGGGCTAGACATGGGACCTTATAATTGGGGGTGGGGAGGGTGAGACCTGGAAACGATGGGTTCTGTAAAAGGAGCGAGGCAGGCAGAGATATCATGATGGTGATGCCATGGGAAGCTGTGCCAAGTGTCAATCTTCCCAAGTAACTCAGAGAGGAAACATGTCTAGATAAACTAATTTATTGTAAGGTTAAATTAATGTAAACTTCCAAGTCTGAAGGTACAAGCTTCCTGCCCACGACTTTTAACTGCCTGAACAATTAGGACAGGGCCCAAATTTCTTCCTCTGACATTAATCCAGTGGGGGCTCCTGTCTGATTATTTAATTCTAGACAGCTTTATTTCCCCTCGTCCCTCCCCTCAGGCCATTCACACATTCCATTACAGTAAGATATAAAAGAGATGGGCTATTCTCAGTAAGGCAGCCTCTGGGTTTAGTATTAATGCCACATTTCATACCCTTAAGGCCTAGAGTTATAGTACCTTTGAACTGCATCCAGCACTACTGAATGCCAGGTGGGTCTGTAATAAGGCCTCTTTTTGTTATCATAAATGAGAGGGCCAATCTGGAATGTATGACCAAGACTTGTCCACCTGTGTTTGTAGAAAGTCCTCTGGTACTTCCCCCATTCTCCAGTTTTTCAAGATAATGGCCAGAAGCTTTGCAAATCTACAATGCATTTCTTCAAAACCTTAAGATGTACCATGTTTCCCTAAAAGTAAGCCCCCCCCAGATAGTAAGCCCCAGCTTGATTTTCAGGGGTGGGCCTAATATAAGCCCCCCCGAAAGTAAACCCTGGTTTTGGGACGAGGCACACACCTAAAAATCAAGCTAGGGTGGGGGTGGGGGTGAAGCTTCCCCATGCGCCCCACACCCGCTTACCTTACCAGTAGGACTGCCGCAGCCAGGCCTTCCATGCTACGGCACTTGTCACGCCAGTGCTGCTGCTCACGGCAGGAAGGTTGCCCAGCACTTTGGGCCATTGCTGCTGCTCGTAGGACGCTGCATGGTGCTTCGGGGCGTTTCCGCTGCTCATGGCAGGATGCTGATGGCTCTTTGGACATTTTCTGCTGCTCCTGGCAGAACGCTGTATGGTGTTTCACAGCACTGACGCTGCTCACGGCAGGAAGCCATATGGCCTCCTGCCCCGAGCGACAGCAATGGCCCGAAGAGCCACGCGGCTTCTTGCCACAAACAGCAGCAACAGCACGAAGCACCATGCGGCGTCCTGCTGTGAGCAGCGGAAATGGTCCAAAGCAACATGCAGCTTCTTGCCACAAGTGGCAGCAACAGCATGAAGCACCATGCGGCCTCCTGCCATGAGTAGCGGCAATGGTGCAATGCACCACATGGCATCCAACCACAAGTGGTGGCAAGCAGCCACTGAAAAAGTCAAGCAGCGGCACGACAGGGGTCGGGGTGTGGGAGGCCTCGCTGTGGTGATCCTAAGGTAAGACATCCCCCCCAAATAAGACCTAGTACCTCTTTCGGAGGCAAAAAAATATAAGACCAGGTCTTATTTTCGGGGAAACACAGGACAGCTTCACCGCATCAAAGTGATAATGGACGGGGCCATGTACTGTCAAATCTTGGGTGAGAACCTCCTTCCCTCAGCCAGGGCATTGAAAATGGGTCATGGATGGGTATTCCAGCATGGCAATGACCCAAAACATACGGCCAAGGCAACAAAGGAGTGGCTCAAGAAGAAGCACATTAAGGTCCTGGAGTGGTCTGGCCAGTCTCCAGACATTAATCCCATAGAAAATCTATAGAGGGAGCTGAAGGTTTGAGCTGCCAAACATCAGCCTCAAAACCTTAATGACTTGGAGAGGATCTACAAAGAGGAGTGGGACAAAATCCCTCCTGAGATGTGTGCAAACCTGGTGACCAACTACAAGAAACATCTGACCTCTGTGATTGCCAACAAGGGTTTTGCCACCAAGTACTAAGTCATGTTTTGCGAAAGGGTCAAATACTTATTTCACTCATTAAAATGCAAATCAATTTATAACTTTTTGGAAATGTGTTTTTCTGAATTTTTTGTTGCTATTCTGTCTCTCACTGTTAAAATAAACCTACCATTACAATTATAGATTGATCATTTCTTTGTCAGTGGGCAAATGTACAAACTCATCAAATATTTTTTTCCTTCACTTATTCTTCCTTGATTTTTACTAAACTTTTAATACATCCATAGGGACTTCCTCTGCTCCATTTTTTTTCATTGCAATTCCTTGCAATAGTACTTTTACTGTCCTCTTTTATAAGAACTTCCATCCATCTTAAGCTTCCTTTTTGTGTTAACTTCTCTTGTCATAAAATCTATATATTACTAAAATTCTCATGATTGTAATCTTTAATTGGTAGAAACAGTGAGTCCTAAAGCAACAATTTTTGAACCAACGTACTTTAAATATGCTAATTTACAGTATTTGTCCAAAATCTAGACTGGGATTGAAATTTGGCAAATTTGTGGTCACATGAGTGCTGCTCTACTATTGCCCAGAGGTTTAGTGGACCTGTCTTATCCTTCCAGAGGCCAGATAAACCAGCTATTCCTACTCTAAGCCTCTGGGTAAATAGGTCCAACCATCAACTATTGTAAAGCAATCAGCCATGTTCAAACCAGGGGGAAGTTGGAAGCTGCTCCCACTGTTTTTCTCTTCTTGGTCCTTCTGTTTTTCTGTTTCGATAAGGAAATATCTCTGGAACAATGACCCAATGGGTTGTCTAACTCTACTTATAATTACTGCAAATTAATTAAAATATTCCTTGAAGTATGCAACTGACTACAGTTTAATCTCTCCGTATGACTTCCAGAAGCATAAATTTCCATTGCTTTTACATAAATCTACATCTTCTCTATTCATTAGGTTTAATTAGGATAGCTGATCCCTTTGTGCTTCCATCTGAAAGTATAAGCCATCTTCCAAAGAAATGAGGAAAGATCATGCTGGCAACTTTCTCCAAATAGTTGGATTAATGGTAGCTTCCCCCTGCTCAACCCTTACTATATGCTTCTTTAAAATATTAGCAATTTGTTTCTGAAAACTATCATCCATATCTTTTTAGTTGAATGTGTGTCAGTACAATAACAGTATTGCTTTATTTGTCCTACATTTATTTTAATCCACATGCTCTTGACAATATTCTCAAATAAATTTACTTTCTGTATAGTTATGGATATTTAATGCAACTGATTTCTGTAACATAAAATCACAAAATGATTCTAATGGTTTTGCTCATTTTTAATAAGTTATACTCCTCATTTGCTATACAGTGTTGAAATTTTAAAAACTATTTCATAAGAACTTAAGTAGATTTATTAAATTATATTTGCCTTCATTTAATAGTTCAGGCCTATCTTGTTCATTTTTATACTCTGAGCATTAATTTATAGATGTTTTATCTAGATTGCTCTGTAAATAGAGGA
Organism: Protobothrops mucrosquamatus; assembly: GCF_001527695.2. Taxonomy (NCBI): domain Eukaryota; kingdom Metazoa; phylum Chordata; class Lepidosauria; order Squamata; family Viperidae; genus Protobothrops; species Protobothrops mucrosquamatus. Next base: position 14,446 of record NW_015389178.1, on the reverse strand, counting down.
TACACAGCACAGTAGAATGAACATGTCCCCAACACAAACACAAACAAGATTGATAGCCAAGACTGTCAGTAAAATCAGTTTCTTGGGTTCAAGATAATTGGCACAGAGAAGTCCAAAGGGTAAACCAGGGTCACCAGGCAGGGTGAGACACAAGAAATTACTATCAAAAAAGATTATGAGCAGCTTAGTTGCAAGATGCTGGAATACTGAAAGACAATCAGATACTGACTTAAATATTGTAGTGAGAATATCTCCACTGAGCCTAGAAAATGCTAAATGAAAGGACTCTTTATCTTGCAGAGTTCTGACATAGTCATTTACTATGTCTAGTCTTGCGTATCCAAGGCAAATGACATTAGATAACAAAGACTATAAAGTTGAAGAGGTCCTCTCAATTTGTCTTTCAATTTACTTTTGTTAATGCATAAGTTCTTAAATTTTTAATTCTAGATAGACAGAGATAGATATATGGAAGGAGGGAGGGAGGGAAGGAGAGAAGGAGAGAGAGAGGGAGGGAGAGAGAGAGGCGGGGGGAAGGAGACCATCAGACAGACCTACAGGAAAGAGATCTCTGGATTAGTCAAGATGACCTCACTTCATCAATCTCACTTTCTAAATACTTTTGGATTTACAATTATTTTCAATAATTAAATAATATTTAATAATTTAGAGAAAAAATTATAAAACAAAGCGCAAAAAACTAAATAAGAATTTAATTCAAGTAAGTTTTAAGGGACAAAAAAGAATTTGGAATATTGGATTTTTTGCTAAGATTCTTGAAAGAACTTTTGCTAAGGCTTTTGAAAGAACTTTTGCTAAGGTTTCTGAAATATTAAAATTAAAATATGAATGAAAACAGATGAAGGGACATCTAGAGTGTGGCTAGTGGAATACAGGGAATGAACTCAATTAAACACAGGTAAGAGCTGCTATTAAAGCCTACCTCGTGGCGATTTGGGCAGCGAAGCGCAATTTCCACACTAATTGCATCTGCAGTAGTCGGCCAGCAACCCTCTTTAAGGTGAGCCATCTCCTCCTGGGGAAGGAGGATACAGAAGTCTACATGAAGGGACATATTAAGGAATCTGATTTTCTGAAAGACAAAATCGCTTGAATTCGTTCCCATTTAGATGCCAGCTTGGTTGCTGTTCTGGTGGAGACACCTGGGGTAGCTTCTTGCCCAGTTATCTGGGAACAGTTTGAACCCTGTTGCTCCTGGGAAGATAGACCAGGGAGTACGTGTGCCACTACTTATGTTTAGATCCATGCCCCTCCTGACTTGTGAAAGCTCCTGGAAACTGACATGCGGGTAGGTTGTGGTGGTGATTAATGCTTTCCTATGGGAAGGGTGATGTCCTAGGTCAGGACTTTAAGGAGGCTGTGATTGCCCTTTGCCCAGGATTCAGGCCTGAATATTGATGGGAAACAGCATTGGTTGTGCTTTTTGCTAATCTCTGGCAGGAGTGGGATGGGATAGTGCATCAATCTTCACTATACTCGATCTCTTGGTAGCCTTTGATTAACCATAGTATCTTTCTGGAGTGGCTTTGGAAATTAGGAGTGGATGGTTCTATGTTGTTTGGTTCATCTCCTTCCTCTAGGGTCATTCTCAGTCAGTGTTGATCGGAATGAGAAATCCAGCCCTCGTCTCCAGCTTTGCAGGATCCTGCTGGGCTCAATACTTTCTCTGCTTCTGTTTAACATCTACATAAAGCCACTGGGTGAGATCATCTGCCCCATGGACTAAGGTATCATCAATATGCTGATGACACCCAGCTATATGTCTTGGCTCCTTCTGAATTAAGCAATGCCATGACCTCCATCTTGCAATACTTGGAAGCTGTTAAGGGCTGGATAGGGAGCAAAAGGTTGAAACTGAACCCTGGTAAGACAGAATGGTTCTGGGTAGGGGTTCTTTGGTGCATGGAAAATTGCCAACTCTGATCTTGGATGGGGTGGCCCTGCCCCAGTGCATAATCTCGGAGTTTTCCTGGACTCACAACTCCCGATCAAGGAGTAGGTGGCAGTCGTGGCCAGGACAGCCTTTGTACAACTGCAGCTTGTACACCAGCAACATCTTTTCCTAGACCAACAATCCCTGCTCACAGTGACTCACATCCTAGTTACCTTCCATCTTGACTATTGCAATTCTCTCTACATAGGGATGTCCTTGAAAAGAATCCAGAAGCTTCAATTGGTTCAAAATGAAGTGGCCCACATGGTTTTGTGCAGGCTTAGATGTGAATGTTCTCTCTCTTGTGGCAGCTGCATTGACTGCTGATTTGCTTCCAGCTCCTATTCAAGGCACTGGTTCTCACCTTTAAAGCTCTACATGGCTTGGGACCAGGTTATTTGAAGGATTATCTTTTCCCAGTCACAACTACTTGACCCTCAGAATGGGGACGCAAGGAGTGCTACAGGTCCCTCTCCTAAGGAGGTTCCTCTAGCACAGACATGTCAAACATAAGGCCCGGGGGCCGGATGCGGCCTGCGACGTGGTTTCATGCGGCCCACGAAGTCATCCTGGAAACAGTGAGGGAATGGCCCCCGCTGCCTCGTCCCTGGCCCAGGCTGGCTGGGAGCCAATGTACAATTTTGTGGTGGCCATCTATGCTGAAACGCATTCAATCTTAGCTCCACAAGGCCGTCTGGAAACAGCGAGGAACTAGCCCCTGCAGCATCCGCCCCGTCCCTTGGGTGCATGCTGGGGAGGTGTCACCCTTTGTGAGGAATGAAGAAATGCACCATTGCCTGGATGTGGCCAGCAAATGGCCCTCGCTTACTTTACATATCCGGCTTGATGGGGAGGGGTTTTGGCAGGCTCTTCCAGTGGACCATGCCTTGGCGCTTGCCTTGGCCCACCCCCTTCTGCCAGAGACCCTCAGATCTGTCCCACTCCTGCCCAGGCCCCCACAGGACCTTTGACGCAAACGATGTAGAGCTGGCCATGCCCACCCAGTAGGCCACACCCACTCCAGCCATGCCTACCCAGTAGGCTGCGCCTACCCTGGCCACACCTACCCCCCCAGGACAACCGCAATGCTGATGCGGCCCTCAATAAAATTGAGTTTGACACCCCTGCTCTAGCAGTCCAAGAGGGCCTTCTCCATCATGGCTCCCCCCCTGTAGAACATCATCCCTGTGTAAATAAGATTAATCCCTATTTTACTGCAAGGTGCTGAAGACCTGGTTTTTGCCAATGAGTCTGGGGACTGTAGGGATGGAGCCCATCAAATGGCTTATTTGATTGATTGTTGTCACCAGGTGGGGTGAAGGCCAATCGTTTTTAATGGTTTTAAATTGGATTTTATCTTTGTAAGCTATCTGGAGTCACTGAGTGTGAATTGAGCAGCCATACAAATTTTCATAAATAAATAGATAAGATGAATACAATATATTGTGGAAAAATAAATTGTTTAATCTATTATAAAAGAGGTAGATGGTTGAAATTTGAATACTAAGAAATGAAGAAATCTGAGAATATATAGAAACTGGATACTATAGGGGACTGATTTCCAAGCAGGAAGAAGAGACAACCCTTTTTTTAAAAAAAACAAATCTTACATTTGAAATAAAAAGTGAAACTTATAAAATGACAGATACATTATGACATAAGACATTTCAAAGACTTTTTTCACCAAATAATATTTACTTTATTCAAAGAGAGTTAAAATACAAAACATCAAAATAGTTAAAAGAAAAAAGGACAAAAAATAAAAACAAGATATTAAAAAGTGTCTTTAAAAAAAGAAAAAAGACTAACACATATTTCAAAGGTTTTTTTTTTGAAGAATTGGGAGAGAAATGTATAACTGACAGCAATAATTGCTGCCTCTGCCAATACATTTTTTGAAGAAGATCCTAAAGAAGAAACAAAAGATGAGAAAGAATAATGTGGAAGAATTTACAGATCAGCAGAGTAAAGAGGTGAAACAAATTATAACTGATACAAAACACTGGAAAATACCGAAATTGTGGATCATGAGATAGAAAAATGACCTTGTAAAGACTTACTAATGGATTTTCAAAAGAGAAATTCTAGAGTTTTAAAGAAATCTTTGAGTGAAAGGAAGCTTGAATGGAAATTCAATCCCATGACAGAAAATTGATGAATTAAACACCAAGATTTTAGAACCAACACAAAGAAATATAACGTTGATTTGTTTGGTCAGAGATAAAATAAAACAACCAAAAAATGCTAGAAACCCTTTATGAACATTTTGTCAATACCTGGACAGAACTGACAACAATTTTCATATTTGTGAATGAAAGAGACGAATTGTGGGAAGAAATTACCATATCATTTCATAAGAGGTAGAGAAATATTAAATTTGTTGCAAAGAGCAGAAGCACTTCTTTAAATATTTTTCTTTCTTTCTGAACAATATTGCAATATTGTATGAAAGTGAATTTGGAGAAAAAGATAGACCTTTACAGGAAAAATTGCCACATAGCCAGAAATTGTTCTTAATATTGGTATTCTTGTCAATAAGGCAGAGAACTATTTTAGACACTAATCAAATCATTTTGTTTTAGATCGCTTGGGACATAGAGACAGTTTATTATTTTGGATTATAGAGGTATTAAGAGGCAGAGTTTATTAATACTGCAGAGTTTACTCATACCTAATCCATTTCATATATTATTTTATCCATTTTTTCAATAATTTTGTAATTAAAAAGTAGTTGACCAAATTTCAGCAGTATAATCTAGGGATGTTGTGGGGATTACAAAATGGACACTAAGTGGCTGCTTGCAAACCACTGGTTGCCCACCTCCAACTTAAAGTATTACACTTATATACACACTCCAGTTTTATGGTTTGTAAACTGTTGAAATGAAATAATTAGAAACGATAGTTGAATAAAATATTAATTTCATTTACTATTTCATATTAAAACATGCCTAACTGGCTTTAAGAACTATATTACATTTTTTTTAAAAAAAGGAAATACCATTTTATATTTTTTTTCAAGGTTTGGTTTTGTATATAGCACAACGCTATGCAAAATTTCCATTTCTGTCATGCAATAAAAAGGCAGCACATTTCAGAACTGGAACACTAATATCCTACACATTTTATTCTTCAACTAATATCCTACACATTTTATTCTTCACTATTTTTGAATTCAATGCAACTTCAAACAGAGAAACCTGGCACCTATTGATCAGGAAATATATGTTTTCAGCAAAATTCTAAATAGCAGTTATCATGTTTTTATAATTTTGCTGGGGAATAGTTGCATAGTTCCTTTTATGCATTAGAAAATATGGGATCCAAGATTCCAAAAATTAAACTGAAAGTTATCATCAACTTATGTGGGCATATCAAATTCTAAACATGGGAAGAACTGTTCTGAATTTGATTATCTTATTATCCTACCATCCTTCTCTGTTCCTTTCTCTTGATGCAAACTTTGATTTCCTTGTACTTTATTCTGAAAGGCTTCTGCTGAACACATCAATGTTTCTTTTGTATCAAGTAAAAATGGCATTTCTTGGTAGTGAGCAGTAGCAGAAATGTATTAAAATAGATCTGTTCTGTCTCTCATATCAAAAGAAAAGACTTTAAATTGTTACAGCATACAGCTCTGTAACTGAAATAGACATACATTTTTAAAAATACATGTAAGACTTGGTTGTTTTAAAAAGATGAGGAAATCAGAAATATGAAAGACATTTATTCAGGGCAAAGAACAAAGAGGAAAGATAAAACGATGGTGGATACCAAAAGGAAAAAGGTGTATAAAGTTAGTGAAGCCTATAAACTGAAAAAAACTGAACATTTATAGATATAATGAAAGCTTTATTTTTAGTAGATTTTATTAGAGCTGTGCAGAGGCACTTTTATTTATTTATTTATTTATTATTTTAATTTGTATACCGCCCTTCTCCCATAGGACTCAGGGCGGTTCACAGCATATTAAAAACAAATAATAAACACAAAATACAAAAAATTACAAAATACAAAAATACAGAAAATAAACCCCGATAAAAGCCGAATTAAAACCAAATATTACAAGCTGTGTTTCCAATTAAAAT
>NW_015389178.1:0-6100 GCF_001527695.2 Protobothrops mucrosquamatus | reverse complement strand
TCACCCACTGATGGCAGGTTGAAATCCCCCAAGACCATAAGTCTGGGGGTTCCAACCGCCACCCCGGCTATCACGTCAGCCAGCTCAGGCAGGGCTGCTGATACATAGCAGGGAGCCAGGTATATAATCAGCAAGCCCACTTGTACCCCTAGCCCCCATTTCACAAGGAGGGACTCTACGCCGTCTATCTGAGGCACAGCGGTCTCCCTAGGACAAAGGCCCTCCCTTATAATGACCGCTACCCCCCCGCCCATACTGTGGATGAATTTACCAGATGGGATGATTTTACCTGGAGAAGTATGTTCTGAAGATATTTCAGAAACAAGCCCTAAATGGCTGTAAGAGTCAAAACATTTTTTAAAATTATTCCTGGAAACCTATTAGCAACCATTGCAATACCTACAGTATAGATGTAAAGACGGATGAAGCAGCTATTACCGGTTATAGTAAAGGCAGCTGCATTTTGCATCAGTGGGTGAAATTCCTCCAGTTTCCAACTTCTGAAAGTTCTCTGGCTTCCACTTGCCCAGCCAGGAGAAACTATAAATACAGGAGGAATTTCAGAGAGAGTTATACTGTAATTGGGACAGATAAACAACTAGATATTTTTGAACAAGTAGTAACTACAATATTTCCTGACAGTGTGTTTCATCCTATCAAGATGCCCACAGCTCCAGGCACTTGGAGGCAAGATAGAATTAGGCATCCCTGCTACACTGATGCTACCTCACCCCAACCTGTCAGATGACCTTTCCAAAGATGTTTGTGTAGATATTAAAATCTAGGGTATATAGAATTTCTCTATCTGAGAAATTTTTCCACTGTGAGATTCCAAATGGAAGGATCCACTGTAGTAACCTATCCTTCCCTGCCAGCAGAGGTTTGAATCTTCTGGTCAGGATTATTTTCATTGTAAAACAATGCCTTTAATCCCAAATCCTCAAATGCAATATAAAAGGAAACAATGACTGGCAATGAATGCAGTTGAGAGATCAAGAAGGACCAGAAAGGGTGCATTTCCTACACCTTGATTCCCAAAAATTAATAATCTACCAGTGATTAATTCTACTTTGTTCTATGCCTAGGGCTGAATCCTGACTGAAAAAGATCCAATTATCTATTTCTTAAGAGCCCTTTAAAGATAAAACTATGCCACCTTTTTAAAAACTTTCTGCAAAAAGACTGGGAATCACTGTCAGTTGTTCAAACTCCCTGGATCTAGGGAAGTCTCTTCAAGAGGGCATACTAATGCCTATTTAAAGACATNTCGGAGTTTTCCTGGACTCACAACTCCCGATCAAGGAGTAGGTGGCAGTCGTGGCCAGGACAGCCTTTGTACAACTGCAGCTTGTACACCAGCAACATCTTTTCCTAGACCAACAATCCCTGCTCACAGTGACTCACATCCTAGTTACCTTCCATCTTGACTATTGCAATTCTCTCTACATAGGGATGTCCTTGAAAAGTATCCAGAAGCTTCAATTGGTTCAAAATGAAGTGGCCCACATGGTTTTGTGCAGGCTTAGATGTGAATGTTCTCTCTCTTGTGGCAGCTGCATTGACTGCTGATTTGCTTCCAGCTCCTATTCAAGGCACTGGTTCTCACCTTTAAAGCTCTACATGGCTTGGGACCAGGTTATTTGAAGGATTATCTTTTCCCAGTCACAACTACTTGACCCTCAGAATGGGGACGCAAGGAGTGCTACAGGTCCCTCTCCTAAGGAGGTTCCTCTAGCACAGACATGTCAAACATAAGGCCCGGGGGCCGGATGCGGCCTGCGATGTGGTTTCATGCGGCCCACGAAGTCATCCTGGAAACAGTGAGGGAATGGCCCCCGCTGCCTCATCCCTGGCCCAGGCTGGCTGGGAGCCAATGTACAATTTTGTGGTGGCCATCTATGCTGAAACGCATTCAATCTTAGCTCCACAAGGCCGTCTGGAAACAGCGAGGAACCAGTCCCTGCCGCATCCGCCCCGTCCCTTGGGTGCATGCTGGGGAGGAGTCACCCTTTGTGAGGAATGAAGAAATGCACCATTGCCTGGATGTGGCCAGCAAATGGCCCTCGCATACTTTACATATCCGGCTTGATGGGCTCCAGGGGAGGGGTTTCGGCAGACTCTTCCAGTGGACCATATCTTGGCGCTTGCCCTGGTCCCACCCCCTTCTGCCAGAGACCCTCAGAGCTGTCCCACTCCTGCCCAGGTCCCCACAGGCACCTTTGACGCAAACGATGTAGAGCTGGCCATGCCCACACAGTAGGCCACACCCACTCCAGCCATGCCCACCCAGTAGGCTGCGCCTACCCTGGCCACACCTACCCGCCCCTCCCAAGGACAACCGCAATGCTAATGTGGCCCTCAATGAAATTGAGTTTGACACCCCTGCTCTAGCAGGTCCAAGAGGGCCTTCTCCATCATGCCCCCCCCTGTAGAACATCATCCCTGTGTAAATAAGATTAATCCCTATTTTACTGCAAGGTCCTGAAGACCTGGTTTTTGCCAATGAGTCTGGGGACTGTAGGGATGGAGCCCATCAAATGGCTTATTTGATTGATTGTTGTCACCAGGTGGGGTGAAGGCCAATCGTTTTTAATGGTTTTAAATTGGATTTTATCTTTGTAAGCTATCTGGAGTCACTGAGTGTGAGTTGAGCAGCCCTACATATTTTCATAAATAAATAGATAAGATGAATACAATATATTGTGGAAAAATAAATTGTTTAATCTATTATAAAAGAGGTAGATGGTTGAAATTTGAGTACTAAGAAATGAAGAAATCTGAGAATATATAGAAACTGGATACTATGGGGGACTGACTTCCAAGCAGGAAGAAGAGACAAACCTTTTTTTAAAAAAACAAATCTTACATTTGAAAGAAAAACAGTGAAACTTATAAAATGACAGATACATTATGACATATAAGACATTTCAAAGACTTTTTCACCAAATAATATTTACTTTATTCAAAGAGAGTTAAAATACAAAACATCAAAATAGTTAAAAGAAAAAAAGACAAAAAATAAAAACAAGACATTAAAAAAGTGTCTTTAAAAAAAGAAAAAAGACTAACACATATTTCAAAGAGGTTTTTTTTTTAATTGGGAGAGAAACGTATAACTGACAGCAATAATTGCTGCCTCTGCCAATACATTTTTTGAAGAAGATCCTAAAGAAGAAACAAAAGATGAGAAAGAATAATGTGGAAGAATTTACAGATCAGCAGAATAAAGAGGTGAAACAAATTATAACTGATACAAAACACTGGAAAATACCGAAATTGTGGATCATGAGATAGAAAAATGACCTTGTAAAGACTTACTAATGGATTTTCAAAAGAGAAATTCTAGAGTTTTAAAGAAATCTTTGAGTGAAAGGAAGCTTGAATGGAAATTCAATCCCATGACAGAAAATTGATGAATTAAACACCAAGATTTTAGAACCAGCACAAAGAAATATAACATTGATTTGTTTGGTCAGAGATAAAATAAAACTACCAAAAAATGCTAGAAATCCTTTATGAACATTTTGTCAATACCTGGACAGAACTGACAACAATTTTCATATTTGTGAATGGAAGAGAGGAATTGTGGGAAGAAATTACCATATCATTTCATAAGAGGTAGAGAAATATTAAATTTGTTGCAAAGATCAGAAGCACTTCTTTAAATATTTTTATTTCTTTCTGAACAATACTGCAATATTGTATGAAAGTGAATTTGGAGAAAAAGATAGACCTTTACAGGAAGAATTGCCACATAGCCAGAAATTGTCCTTAATATTGGTATCCTTGTCAATAAGGCAGAGAACTATTTTAGACACTAATCAAATCATTTTGTTTTAGATCGCTTGGGACATAGAGACACTTAATTTATTATTTTGGATTATGGAGGTATTAAGAGGCAGAGTTTATTAATACTGCAGGGTCATATCTAATCCATTTCATATATTATTTTATCCATTTTTTCAATAATTTTGTAATTAAAAAGTAGTTGATGACCAAATTTCAGCAGTATGATCTGGGGATGTTGTGGGGACCTCCAACTTAATGTATTACACTTATATACACACTCCAGCTTTATGGTTTGTAAACTGTTGAAATGAAATAATTAGAAACAATAGTTGAATAAAATATTAATTTCATTTACTATTTCATATTAAAACATGCCTAACTGGCTTTAAGAACTATATTACATTTAAAAAAAAAAAAGGAAATACCATTTTATATTTTTTTCAAGGTTTGGTTTTGTATATAGCACAATCCTATGCAAAATTTCCATTACCGTCATGCAATAAAAAGGCAGCACATTTCAGAACTGGAACACACAGTATCAACTAATATCCTACACATTTTATTCTTCACTATTTTTGAATTCAATGCAACTTCAAACAGAGAAACCTGGCACCTATTGATCAGGAAATATATGTTTTCAGCAAAATTCTAAATAGCAGTTATGTTTTTATAATTTTGCTGGGGAATAGTTGCATAGTTCCTTTTATGCATTAGAAAATATGGGATCCAAGATTCCAAAAACTAAACTGAAAGTTATCATCAACTTATGTGGGCATATCAAATTCTAAACATGTGAAGAACTGTTCTGAATTTGATTATCTCATTATCCTACCATCCTTCTCTGTTCCTTTCTCTTGATGCAAACTTTGATTTCCTTGTACTTTATTCTGAAAGGCTTCTGCTGAACACATCAATGTTTCTTTTGTATCAAGTAAAAATGGCATTTCTTGGTAGTGAGCAGTAGCAGAAATGTATTAAAATAGATCTGTTCTGTCTCTCATATCAAAAGAAAAGACTTTAAATTGTTACAGCATACAGCTCTGTAACTGAAATAGACATACATTTTTAAAAATACATGTAAGACTTGGTTGTTTTAAAAGGATGAGGAAATCAGAAATATGAAAGACATTTATTCAGGGCAAAGAACAAAGAGGAAAGATAAGACGATGGTGGATACCAAAAGGAAAAAGGTGTATAAAGTTAGTGAAGCCTAAAAACTGAAAAAACTGAACATTTATAGATATAATGACAGCTATATTTTTGAGTAGATTTTATTAGAGCTGTGCAGAGGCACTTTTCTCATACTGTGGATGAATTTACCAGATGGGATGATTTTACCTGGAGAAGTATGTTCTGAAGATATTTCAGAAACAAGCCCTAAATGGCTGTAAGAGTCAAAACATTTTTTTAAATTATTCCTGGAAACCTATTAGCAACCATTGCAATACCTACAGTATAGGTGTAAAGACGGATGAAGCAGCTATTACCGGTTATAGTAAAGGCAGCTGCATTTTGCATCAGTGGGTGAAATTCCTCCAGTTTCCAACTTCTGAAAGTTCTCTGGCTTCCACTTGCCCAGCCAGGAGAAACTATAAATACAGGAGGAATTTCAGAGAGAGTTATACTGTAATTGGGACAGATAAACAACTAGATATTTTTGAACAAGTAGTAACTACAATATTTCCTGATAGTGTGTTTCATCCTATCAAGATGCCCACAGCTCCAGGCACTTGGAGGCAAGATAGAATTAGGCATCCCTGCTACACTGATGCTACCTCACCCCAACCTGTCAGATGATCTTTCCAAAGATGTTTGTGTAGATATTAAAATCTAGGGTATATAGAATTTCTCTGAGAATTTTTTCCACTGTGAGATTCCAAATGGAAGGGTCCACTGTAGTAACCTATCCTTCCCTGCCAGCAGAGGTTTGAATCTTCTGGTCAGGGTTATTTTCATTGTAAAACAATGCCTTTAATCCCAAATCCTCAAATGCAATATAAAAGGAAACAATGACTGGCAATGAATGCAGTTGAGAGATCAAGAAGGACCAGAAAGGGTGCATTTCCTACACCTTGATTCCCAAAAATTAATAATCTACCAGTGATTAATTCCACTTTGTTCTATGCCTAGGGCTGAATCCTGACTGAAAAAGATCCAATTATCTATTTCTTAAGAGCCCTTTAAAGATAAAACTATGCCACCTTTTTAAAAACTTTCTGCAAAAAGACTGGGAATCACTGTCAGTTGTTCAAACTCCCTGGATCTAGGGAAGTCTCTTCAAGAGGGCATACTAATGCCTATTTAAAGACAT
>NW_015389177.1:131682-152507 GCF_001527695.2 Protobothrops mucrosquamatus | reverse complement strand
TTGGGAAAGGGAATGGAAAACCACCAATGACTGTACCTGCCTAGAGCCAAACTTGCAACGTCTGTCCTGGGCAAGATCAAGTCAAAGACTGGAGACCAACGGTCCAGGACGGGCGTGGCAACTTTGGCTGACTTGATCTGATTGGGCAGGAATACAGTCTACTACCCAATGGTGGAGTCTCCATCTCAGTGCTGGAGAACAAGTAGATGCTATGATGCCCCTGTGCCATTTTAGTGTTTAATAGCTGTCTACATTGTTCAAGCAGAACATTATTTTGACTGCAGCCTAATAGAACTGAGAAGTGATGTCAAAGTGCCTTTGTAGCACTTTCCTTGATGTGGCTATTATAAGGGAAGGAGAAAGACCAACATGATGGCTTGTTTTTTTCTTCTTCTCTCACTTCCCTTCACTTTCTTCAAAATTTAGTTGAAGACTGCAGCTACTACCTTCAGTTAAAGATGAGAGGAGTTCTGACTGATTTGTATTTAATAAATACCCAGAAAGTTTCTATATTATCTTCTCCCTCCATTTTGAGGGGAAATGGCTGTGCTGTCTGCTTGAGTTTTTGTTATTTGTTTGACATTCAGGCATGCCTGTCAGTCCTGAGCTGCATACGTGTCTTTTGTTATCTGTATCCTGCATCTGGCAAGATGTCATGATTCGAAAGTGGCTTAGGAATGACATAGTTCTTGTTTTACTCTTTCAATTTTCCTAACATTGTTCACAAAGTAGGAGCAGAAACAAAATTGTAATTCATATTCTTACAATTTTTCTCTATTAAAGTACTTGCTGACTTTTTTTGGAACATTGCCAGAATGTTGCCTGTTTTGATCATAAACCTACAGAAAAAAAAAATCTGTACTCTGGGAAAAAGACTGAGCTTTTTAAAATAAAATTTTAAGTCAAGCTTTCTTTGGTACTGATTTTAGTGGATTTCATTCTAGGTTAGTTTTAAAGTACTGTTAAGGCTTTCAACCAGAAAAATACATGTATAACTTCATATATATTAATTGGGGATCATTACAGTTCACTGCATTTCGTCTAGTGCATTTGAGCGTGCCATGTGCATAAAACCTGAAGGTAGAAATCAAAGAATTAAAAAAAAACATGATTGGCAAACAATTTGTGTTCCTCAGTGAGGTTGTGATTAAAATGAAATTATTAGTCAAATTTCTAGAAAGTCATAAATTCAGTATTTTTATTCCTTCAATAATATCCGTTTTTGGCATCTGAATTAATGTAAAATTGACTAGATCAGTGAGCAGAAGGAAGGAAAAATAAAAACAGAAATTCAGGATCTAGCCCCTGTATTCCACCACACACATTTGGACATTAGTCCTTTAATCTATAGTAAAGTAACCAAGGCAACAGTTTCAGTTATGGGACGCCACAGTCTTAACATCATAGTTTCGTATCCTAATCTGTAGCCTGAATCACAAGGGGTTAGTATCGTTAGAATGGCTGCAGCTTTCATCCTTATGGAAAGTATCATGTAAGTATACCTTTACCCATGATGACCTTTTTTTTAATGACTTTTTGCACAGTGCACATAAATACACATCATTAAAAGGCTGAAAATTTATACAATCTTATACCTAAACTTTTTCTGCCTTAATGTACAAATAGCATACTTCAAAATACAGTAAAACATGGAGATAACAAACCCCCATTTAGTAGACCAGATGCACAGTTTTTTTAAGTGCACTTTACCTCCAAATAAAAGATCAAAACTATTGTGGGTAAAGCAGTCTGGACAATGGTTGTGCCTAGAGTGGCTCTGGTAAAGGAATGTAGAGGTCATCTTGGAAGAGAGGAATGCTGAAAGGAGTGAAACAGCAACTCAGTTCGAGGAAAGTGGAAAGCGTGTGACAGGAACTCAAAATAGCTCTGCCTTTATTCTGTCTTGTATAAGATTAGCATTCAATATTCTGTTGTTAGACCTTATCACAATAAAGTAACATTCCTGGAATTATTGTAGTATCTTATTTCACTTAAGCCAGGGGTCCTCAACCTTGGCAACTTTAAGACTTGTGGACTTCAACTCCCAGAATTCCTCAGCCAGTTGAAGTCCACAAGTCTTAAAGTTATCAAGGTTGAGGACCCCTGACTTAAGCCTTTGTAAAATCAATCAAGGTTAATTAATCCTACCTTCTGTTGGGATTATTTATCCAAACAGCATTTTGTCATTATCAGACTATATGTTTATAACATTCTCCTTCCCTGTGAAACTTTATTTAGCAAGTGAAGGAAATCTACTGGTTGCTGTACTCTGGTTTCTTTTGGCTCCAGTCAAATAGGCTCAAAATTAATGCTCAAAATGGTGGGAACGTTGGTTGGGCTTCATCTGGCAGGTCACACATTCTCTATTGTTGCTAGCAACGTCTTGCATTTTAAAACAAAACAAAACCCAAATATTTACAGTTATGTTTCATTCTATGTATTTATTTCAATTATTAAGCATTTTTATTAGTTAAGGTTGACTAATCCTACCTTCTGTTGGGATTATTTATCAGTCACTAATAAGCTCAAACTTAGCTCAAGGCTGACAGCCAAGAGAACTTTTTACTTATTCATGACACCCAAATTCAAATATTCTATTTTGCTAATCCATTTTTGTTCTCAACTGTAGCAGGAGAAAGGCAGTAAGATGAAAAAATCTCTGAATCCTACATTATAGCCCACTTTCTCCCTCTGGAACAAAGTAGAGGGAGATCAGTATAGAGAGAAATAACAATCAGTACGTATATCAAAAATCCATTGAATGCAGCTTGTGCTGATTCAGTTTAAGCAAAGGAAGCCTTTTCTGTTTTCATCTAACCACAGGAACATTACTACTTCTCAAAACTAGTTAAGCATTTAAATCACATTTGAACAGGAAAATCAGCAATCATTGCCTTTCTTTTTTCTTTATAAACAGCCAGGTTAATGAACAATTTCCAACCACTGTAAGCTCTTTAATAAACTTTAATATTAAAGCCTCTTTAATATTTAATAATAAATATTTAATAAAATAAGCCTCTTTCATTTGAATTTGAACACAGCCATTATATTGCTTAGAGCAGAAAACATGAGAGCACCTTACCCAGAAATTACATCAACACCGCCAGTGTTCAAATTTGCATATCTTAAAAAAAAAAATCAGTATTTTGCTGTAAACAGTATATGGAGAACAGAAACTGCAAACATCACTAATAATGACAAAATGCTGCTTGGATAAATAATCCCAAAAGAAGATAGGATTAGCCAACCTTGACTGATTTTGAAAAAGCTTAGGTGGATTTGTATCTCACAGGGATCACCAAGAAACTGCATGGCTGTTAGTTTAGACTGAGATTTTAAAAGAGCCTAAAGACTAAACACAATAGCAACCACTTTCATCCAATTGCAAGAAAATTGGAGTATATGCAATCACTAAGGAACAGGACTCAATGTTTCTCAGCCTTAGCAACTTGAAGATGTGTATACTTCAATTCCCAGAATTCCCCAGCCAGCATTCTGAGAGTTGAAGTCCACGTATCTTAAAGTTTCCATGGTTGAAAAACTTCTAACCTGTAAGTACAGGAAGAGAAAATGTTTAAGGGATGGCAAATGAGTGGGACATATGGCCATTGCTATGATTCTGTCCTAACCTTTCACCAGTCTTGCAAGTCAAGATGTTATTTCACCCAACATTATTCAAACTTCTATTTAGGAACAGTATCATTTGTTTTCCAAAATGCCTTATGCAACATGTGTTTAATAGTATGAATTCTTGAAGAAGCTGCTGTTCCAATAGGTAATGTGTTTTTCTCCCCTAATCATAAAATGTGCATTTTGGTTTTCCTATAAAAGAGGAATAAAGTAGACATGGCAAAATTTAGGATGAGTTCCTGTAGCACACTTAATCCAAAGCCAAATAGCTTAGCACATCACATTTAAAGCCAGACAGTATACAGACTATGATTTGCTGCTGAGCAATTTCTGCAAATCTGTCCAGTTACAGGTTACTCACTATACCATAGTTAGACAAATCATGATTTAGTACAACTAACTATGCTTTGTAATGAGGACCAACTTTGCATCTCAGTAGCCCCTCCAAATGATAATAGGCATCAATAGAGGAAAACTCTTTTAGGGAAATAAAAAGCTGCCTTGCTAACAATCAGCATTTTACATGTAGCCACTTAGTAGTACAGCATCAACAGCAGGTGCACTTCCACAAGTTGTGACACATGACTTTTGGTTAAACT
Organism: Protobothrops mucrosquamatus; assembly: GCF_001527695.2. Classification (NCBI taxonomy): domain Eukaryota; kingdom Metazoa; phylum Chordata; class Lepidosauria; order Squamata; family Viperidae; genus Protobothrops; species Protobothrops mucrosquamatus. The sequence continues at coordinate 148,278 of NW_015389177.1, read as the reverse complement.
GCAGAACACAACTATTCAGGTGCACGTTTGCTTGCAGCAAGCAGAGGCTGACTTTGTGGCTTAAAAGATGTTAGCAGCTAGACATTGTTTTAGGATTTTAATTCTGTTGGCACTCCTTGCTAATTTTCAATTTAAGCTGACACTTCTTTTTAAAAAAGCTTTGTAGACAAGTATTTTTTAAAAAATCAGTTGTAAGTACAGTGGTACCTTGGTACACATTGTTAATTGCTTCCAGGATATGCAATGAGTACTAAAAACAATGAGTATCAAACACATTTTTCCCATAAGGAAGCCAACACCCACAAGTTCTAGCTTGTGCATTGAGTATCAAACAAATAATGAGTACCAGGACAAAATTTTCGTGTCACAATGCATTGAGTACCAAATTCTATGAGTTTCAAAGCAGTTGAGTATGAAGGTACCACTGTAAATATATTAAATTAGTCATCCTCTAAATTGATTCTATCTAGTGAATTGGGGAGCTATAATCTACATCAGGAAGATACCCCATTGGGAAAGATTGATTACCTATAAAGAGGTTTGATAGTGATATTTCCACATATATTTTCATTTTTTCTCTTAAAGATATTGTCCCAACATTCCTTTAATAAATCATGGATTAACAAACCATAATGAAAAATCATTTTCATTTCACCAAGTCATTTGAAACCAGGCAAGCAACAACTCTTAACTGACTGGCAACTTCAAAAGACTAAGCAAGAGTGTTATTATGTATAACTGCTGCAAGATTATTATATGCACAAAAATGAACTCTGAAATACCCACAATAGAGGAATGGTTGCTGAAGATGACAAAATTAGCTGAGTTGGCAAACTTGACTTGTTTGATTAATGGAAGAACAATACCTACATTTATTAGTACTGAAAACCTGCCATGGACTTTTTACTGAAAAAAACATGAACTTGTGATTTATGGGTTTAGAAGAATAAACTAGGGAAAGAAAGAAATTATGTTGCAACCATAGAGTAAAATAGAAATGTACTTGTAATTATTGTTAAGACCAGAAGCTGCTTCTGTATAACTTTTTTTTTCTTTTCTGTTTATTTCTTTGCACTTTTTCACTTTTTACTTTTCCTTTGCTTTCAAAAGTTTATTACAGTGGTTTTTTTTTAAAAAAATACACACACATATATACACACTACAATCTCACAATCCGGAGACTTTATGTTTATACACTCTCCTCCCCTGTGAACCTTTATTTAGCAAGTGAAGGAAATCTACTGGCTGTTATACTCTAGTTTCTTTTGGCCCGTCAAATATGCTCAAAATTAATGCTCAAAATGGTGGGAATATTGCTTGGGCTCCATCTGGCAGGTCACACATTCTCTATTGTTGCTATCAATGTCTTGCATTTTAAAACCAAACAAAACCCAAATATTTACAATTATGTTTCATTCTATGTATTTATTTCAACTATTCAGCATTTGTATAAGCCATGGTCTGTGAAATAACAGCGATTCGCTTCACACATCACACTAAGCCAAAGCTAAAGAAACCACCTTATGATTAAGTGGGAAATTTGAACTGAGTTAAGAGTGGGAACTTTTAGATTCCTTACCTCACCTATATCAAGTGAAAGAATACGAACACATACATATATTAATATATCACAACACAGAAATCATCTTTGGACATTGGCTTTCATGGAAACATTTTTTTTTAATTTTTTAACAGTACACTCAATTATTTTAGAAACCTGAAAGGCCAAAAGTTTATTGCATATTTTAATATCCAGTAGAGCGCTAACTCTCCCATTCCACTTTCCAACTTTCTGTTTGTCATGCTTTTCTCTCCCAAGGCTTGGGTTTCTGAGTCATCTGAGATGGTGTTGGACTCCCATTCGTGGCAGAGATATTTAGCTTCTGGAGTCCAGGGATGTCCTGTCCAGTCTGGATCAAGTGAAGGATTTCTGAAAATGACACAGAGGTATCTGGAGCAGGAGATGGGTCAGCCGGGCTATTCTGTATCTCTTCCTTGCTATCACTTCCTGCCCTGGGAAATGCACTTGCGGTCTCTGCTACGGCAGACTCCATTCTTCGGGAAACTAAACCACCACACTGATCCCCCCCGGTCATTAGTGGAAAGGAGGAAACCTCAGGCGCGTACCTAAGCACGGGGAGAGAGATGGGAGAATCACCTTTGCCCGCACTAGCTTCCCGCCCGAGAGAAAGCTTATTCCCAAGTAGTCCCGAGCTCTGGCGTGGATCACTCCTTCATTTGGAGCAGGGGTTCTCAACCTTGGCAACTTTAAGACTTGTGGACTTCAACTCCCAGAATTCCTCAGCCAGCTTTGCTGGCTGAGGAATTCTAGGAGTTGAAGTCCACAAGTCTTAAAGTTGCCAAGATTGAGAACCCCTGATAATTTTTTGGAGGATCGTACACGAAGCAATCCTTACGGATTTTTCCGTAAGTCGTGGGAAACGAGGCAAAGGACTCGGCCTGCCACCCCCTTTGTGATCGCTTTTGTTTGATGCTTCGAAAGAGCAACAGCTCCACGGACTTTTAGGCTGAACATGCTGGGTGCCATTTCCTTCAGAGACCGCTCCCCCCACCCCCGTGCCGTGAATAGCGTGTTTACTGCAAAGCAGGACTCCGCAGAACTTCCTAAAAGCCCGTGAACCTCAGAGACACAGAAAAACCGTCCTATTGCCCTACAGATCCCAGCATCGGCCAGATCTTTCCCGTCCAGTCTGTCCAGAAGCAACGAGTGCTCCGCCTTACCCATTCCAGAGAGGCTCCGGGAAAAAGGACCTTCCGGAATCCTTCTGGTTTCCCGGAAGTTATAATTAAGACGGCCAGGAAGGGGAGTTAGGACAGGCCGTACCAAGATCGATCTATTAGCGGGGAGATGCCACAACTGGTCGCTATTCGGTTCTGCAACTGGTCGCTATTCGGTTCTGAGCCTCTTTTTCCTCTGAGCCTATGATACTAAATGACTGGGGGAGAGCCACCCGGATTTTTGGCAACCCAGGTCTGACATTCATAAGTTTAACTCAGTGTTTTTTCAAACTTGGCAATAGTAAGAAGTATGGATTTCAATTCCTAGAATTCTCCAGCCAGCATTGGGAGTTGAAGTCCACACATCTTAAAAGTTGTCAAGATTGAAAAACACTTGAGTTTAACCCTAGTTTACACTCCATATGAACTTCCAGAGAGGTAGTCTGGTGTGAAAAGGCAAGCGGGATGGGTCCTGGTTAGAATTTGGATGAGAAAGCAATACTATCAAAAGTTGCAGATTTTTTAAAAATTGCAAAACAAAATCCCAGTAGGCAGCAGTGGAAAACTACTTTCACATTTGCCAAGATAATTCTGATTTTTTTTTTACAGCTCACATCAGTTATCTCTAAACTACAGTACATAGATATCTTCATTTTGGATTATTTGTATGTTTGCTTTATTTGTAATTTTTTTGTACTGTTTATGTTTTAATTGTAAGCATCCCAGAGTCAACGAATGTGGAGTGGACAGCTATATAAAATGAATAAATAATTCATGAAGTCACAAATAGCAGAGCTGACTTGGTTTTACTTTTAGCTGAGTTAGTTGTTTGCAAAAGCCACCAAGAATATTGTAGCATTTCAAAGATTAATATATTAATCAGAGAGTACACTCTTAAATGCCTTGACAATAGTGACATAAGAGAATTAAACAGCCATTGTTGAAAATGGATTGGTCAAAGACAGAATTACCTAAGGAATTACTATTAACACATCTGGTCACTATTTTTAGCATTCCCTGTATTTATGACTGTCCCTAATAAAGTTCACATATTGCCTATTTCAAGACTATGTTCTTGAAACTAATGACAGAGTCTGATTCAAGAAAGTTCGTTAGTTTTAAAAGAGTTACAAAACCTGTTCTTGTTGTCTTCCTTATTCCTCCCAATAGATGTTATTAACATGTTCTAAAACCTGTGAGAGATGCTAATTACACTTTGCCTTTAAAACAATCTGTGTGTGTATGGGTGTATATACTGGCTTCCTTTGAAGAAGCAAGATAGGAAAAGTATTGATGCTTTGAAATTTGGTGTTGGAGAAGATTCCTGAGAATATGTGGACAGCCAATAAAACAAACCAGTAGATCACCGAATAAATCAACCCGAAGTTCTCACTTGAGGCACAAATGACCAGGCTCAAATGATCCTACTTTGGATACCTAGCTGTCTGGAAAAAAACTCTTAATGCTAGGAAAGATGGAAAGAAAGAGAAGAGGATGGAATAGCAGCCAGCCGGATGCACTCAATTACAGTGATGACAAATGCACAGTAGGAAGACTAGGTTAGGGACAAATTGTTACGGAGAAAATCCATCTGTGTGGTCACTAAGAATAAAAAATGACTTGATGGTACATTAATAGTCAATATATATGCTGCCCAGGGACAGTTTGAGATGGTTAAAATCAATCAATAAATGATATGAACACATGTACATGTAAACATTACATCTATTCATGCTTCAGATATTCGTGCTTTTAATACTAGTACAAAATCTGTTTGTGACAATGGCAGTACAAAGAGACAAGCCATTTTGAAAATATTAAAAAGGAAAGTGACTTAAGCAAAAACCTTGGGGGTTTTGCCAAGCAGCTGTGCAGCTGTTACCAATGGGAAAGGAAAACGGTGGTCAGAAAGAACTTCAGTTGAGTTTGTCAGTTACAAACACACATTTTCAGAGGCATCCTTGTTCCCTGAAATGATGCTGTGGGCTTTCCAAATGAACTTGGCCTGGAGGCCATTTGGGCATCTCTTGATCATTGCAGTTCTCCAGCTTCTGACATGTGAGTAAAATTTTCAGCACTTCTTTGGAAAAGAAAAAGAAAAGCTATTGGAAAAACATAGGTGAGTTACATAAATAAGACAATGGTGTTGGAAGACCTGTAAAATTCTGTGAATGAAGAAAAGTGACTGCACAAGGAGAGGGGAAAGAACTATATTTTTATGGAAAAAGAGATATATCCCAGTGAACCTCCAAAAATAACAATAATCTTAATTGTTTTTCTGTAAACTAATTTTGTGCATGCATCTTTATAATAAACCATTTCTTTGGATAACAGGTCACCCCTCCTTAGGTCTATTTTCAACTCTGACACCACCACTCTACCTGGAAATAAATGGTGAAAGAAAGACCCTGATTGTATGTTTGGTGAATGACTTCTCGGAGGACTCACTGGGAGTCACGTGGTTTTCCAATGGAAACGGGAGCATGTTGGACGCTTATACTTATGGCATTTTCAAGGAAGAAGATGGCTCTTTCAGCACAATCTCACAAATTTCCATACCCAGCAAAGAATTTGAATCATGGAATATTGTCATTTGCTCGGTTGCACAAAATCAAAACTCAAGAATATGGAACACTACCTCTCTACAAATCTCTGGTATTTATCAAAGGGGGAGGGAAATATTTAAGTGTAAAAAAAGACATTAAATTATAATATTGTGGCTGGGTTCATAAATTGCATTAATTCTGACTTACTTAACCATTGTTTATTAAATAAAGCGGAGTTGGCTACTTTAGCATGTCATGCTGAATAATTTTATGGCTTACAAGTATGACTGAATTCACAAAATAAGCTAAAACCAAACATACTGGGGCTTTGCTTCCCAAAGTAAAGTAATAAATTAATTTGTGCACACTGGCCCCATATAAATAGAAGTAGCAATTTTATTAGAGTTGGCCAGGCCAGAAATAAATATACCAGTTATCTCTGATAACTAAAGTGGGTGCTTAAAAATTGTGAAGTCTTCTGAATTTTCAATATTTTTGCATAAATATTATGTAAAACATCATCTATTCTTCACACAAGTCCTAAAAACTAGATGAAGAGAACTCAGTTAAAAATCAATCTGTTCATTAACTTTACTAAAGACATGAATTACTTGGAAGCTTTAAGGATTCAAAAAAAGAATATTTCACAGTTACTATTATTTTTTTCCAGAAGAACAATATATGGATGATCTATGTCTGTATGAAAATCAAGGAGGTAAATACAGAATATTTCCTTATTTTCCAAGTAGTTAGAGAGTAAGCATCTAGAGCAGTGGTTCTCAACCTTTTTAATGCCGCGACCCCCAACCGGTCGTAAGTCGAGGACTAAACCGGTCGTAAGTCGAGGACTAAACCGGTCGTAAGTTGAGGACTACCCAACCGGTCGTAAGTCGAGGACTTTCCCTGCCTGGGAGCACCACACATGCGTGGTTCTGCCCCCTGCGCCGACCGAGGCGTAGCTGGCAAGCGGCAGAGACGGAGCAGGCCGACCACCAGCTGGCCCAGCCCAAGGGAGGTAAGGCACCGCCGGAAAAGGGGGGGAAAAATGGCGGACAGCCTTGCTTGGCAACCCCCGTGAAATGGTCGATCGACCCCAAATGGGGTCGCGACCCATAGGTTGAGAACCGCTGATCTAGAGGGAAGTTACTTTGCTTCATTCGATCACTTTTTATGGACCATTCAATTGATCACTGTTATTGTGCTCTATCTTTTCTCAGACAACAGAAAGGCTGTCCTTGTAGCATTCGGAAACTTCAACTAGTGGAAATGTGGCTGCAAGAGTAATAAATGGTGCCGATTACATGACACATGTAGCACCAGTGCTCCATGAGCTGCGCTACCTGCCAGTGTGTTTCCGGGTGCAGTTCAAGGTGCTTGTTGTCACCTTTAAAGCCCTACGTAGCTTGATACTGGGTTACCTGAGGAACTGTCCTTTTCCACAAGTTTCTACCCATACAATCTGATCCAACAGATTGGGCATGCTGTAGATCCCATCAGCCAAAGAGTGTCAGCTGCCAGGAACAGAAGAATGTTTTTTTTTTAATGTAGTCCTGCGTTATGGGATATTCTTCCCTTGAAGATTAAAATGGCCCCAGTCCTGTTGGCTTTTTGCAAAACTGTAAAAAACCTGACTGTGTATACAGGCCTGTGGCTTGGAATGTGTTAAAGGCCCATTACTTAGTTTTACTATTAGATGATTAATTATCACAGCTGCTACTTGCAGCTATTGATTTTGTGGATATTTAATCATTTTAATGCTTTTTTAATTGTTTTATAATTTTAAAATTGTAAGCTGTCCAGAATCACTTATTTGAGTTGGGCGGCTATGGAAATGTAAATAAATCATTCCAAAGAAAACCTATTGAGGAAGTTTAACCTTTAACCTAATTCACAGAATGTGGTCAAAATGTTGCATGTTTGAATACTATATTTTTGTTTACATTAAAATGATTTCTATGTGACTAAAATAGCTGAAGAGGCAGATTGAAATAATATTTGATTTTTCAACCAACAGAGCAAATGACTTGTAAAACTGTAGTGACACACATTCATAATTTACTGTACAGTAATACCTCCTAATTCTGAATTTGTAGTTTAAAGTAAGTTCAAAGAGATAGCTAATAAAAGCACAGAATAATTCATGTGAGAACATCAGGACCAAAAATGTCTGAATATCTGCTGCAAATATTGCTATATAATACTGTTTTTGTTTGCTTTTTATAGCAGTGGAGGAACAGATGTTGTCCATTGAAATTCTGCATAATCGCACACAAGAATTACATCTTCTGGCCATCAGAACTTTGCTATTCAAGTTCCTAATGTTTAATGTGCTGATGACCTGCTGCATTCTTTACAAAAGATAAATAAAACCGTAGCGCATTGTTACCATAAGCTCAAATTATAAAAAATGAACATGAAAAGAGCTGCTAACACTATTTTTAAAATGCATGAAGTGCTTCAAGGAATCTGGAACAGAATGCTTCAAATAGTGATGAATTGAAATTGGGCATCTGTTTATCGGATATGCTATGAATATAACACAAAGTAGATTATAGCGCCTTTGAGGTCACTTTCAATCCTATTATTTTGTGATGTCCATTCAGAATTCCACGATCGTAAGAAAGTATCCAGTTATTAACTCCCAGACTCCAACAACTGAATGATGAAAGCAATCTTTGACAGAACTGTTGATCAGTGGGGGAACTCTGCATTTGGTGGCTTAAAGACACATCGGACTGATTTCATGTTGCTGCTTAATCATCATCAGGATTAATGCAATGTAAGAATTTAAAATGTGCTGCCTTAATCATTTATTAAACCATTTACGATTGATTAAAGCATCATCATTATCATCATCATCTTTTTTCAGGCTTGTGTGGAAGTTTGAAAAAAGATGAGCATGCATTAATATCAATATCAGCAACTTTAAGATGTATGGATTTCAGCTCCCAGAATTTCCCAGCCAACATCCCTTTTCTCCATTTTGTGGGTTCCCTTAGTCCCCTGTGGTGGAGGTGGCTGCTTTGTTTATTGGTGCTTTTTTTCTCTCTCATTAAAGGTTTTGATATCCTTACTTGGGTTGTTTTTCTTTTCATGAGCCATTTTGCAGGGAGCATCTTAAGAATTGGGGAAATGGAGAAGGGAAGGGAATCCTTTTTAGTTCTCCCACTGGCATCTTACCTTCTGCCTTTTATGTACCTGTAGAGGAAGGAAGGAAAACAGGTTGCTAGAAAAGTATCCTTAGATTTGAGTATTGTAAACATGATGGGGATTATTGAAAGGAAACAGGTAAAAGGAAAAACGACAACAGGTAGAGGCAACTGGAATGAGAGGAGTAAATTTTTGTGTAGATCAGAACTTGGGACACTGCTAGTTTTTTCTTCTTCTTCTTCCCATTTTCCTCCCTTCCCCTCACTATTGCCTCTCCTGCTAACAGGGGAGGGGCTAAGATATTACAACCCCTTTCTAACATTAGTTTAGTGCAATAGTGCAATGGCTTATGAGATTCCAGGCATTTCCTGGAGAAAGTAGATGGCAGTTCCATATTCCCAACTGCTGAATCTCTGACTCGGTTAATAAGACTGTCAGATATACTGGCAAAGATAAGTAGGCCAGCAACTATTTGTATTGTTTGTATTGTAGTAATATGTCAAATGAAGAGTTACAAAAATGAACTGAGGGCAGGTAGCTCCAGGTTAGGAAATCTAAAGTTTACACCTGTAGTAACTGTAGAATAATGACCTATTTAATTGTGGCATAGAGAGATTCCAGTTTTAAAGTTATTTGTGCCACAAGCTTATGGAACAATTCTTTTGACTTTTAGTTTCTCTCAAGAATAGAATAGAATAGAATAGAATAGAATAGAATAGAATCTGAAAGGGACCTTGGAGGTCTTCTAGTCCAGCCCCCTGCTCAAGCAAGAGGACCTATACCATCTCAGACAAGTGACTGTCCAGTCTCTTCTAAAAAATCTCCAGTGATGGAGCGCCCACGATTTCTGGAGGCAAGCTATTCCACTGGTTAATTGTCCTCACTGTCAGGAAGTTTCTCCTTAATTCCAGGTTGCTTCTCTCTTTGATCAGTTTCCAACCATTATTTTTTGCCCTGCCTTCTAGTGCTTTGGTGAATAACGTGACCCCCTCTTCTTGGTGGCAACCCCTCAAATACTGGAATACTGCTATCATGTCTCCCCTATTTCTTCTTTTTTTTAGACTAGCCAAACCCAAGTCCTGCAGCCGTTCTTCGTATGTTTTAGTCTCATGGCCTTTAATCATCTTAGTTGCTCTTCTCTGAATTTTCTCCAAACTCTCAACATCTTTTTTGTGATATGGTGACTAGAATTGTCTGGAGTATTCCAGGTGTGGCCTTATTAGGATTTTATAAAGCAGTACGAATACTTCGTGTGATCTTGATTCTATGCCTCTGTTTATACAACCCAGGATTGTATTAGCATTTTTGAATACTAATGAATTCTCACAACACAATGGATCCAAAAACAGCTAATCCCATTTTAACAGGCTATGCAGATCCAATCAATATGATTTGATTACAATTTAGTGTTTTATACAAAGTCAGTAAATTTGATTAATTAAATCAATGATGGCTAGATTAATTATGAGTAAGCATCTTGTGCAAATATAGCTACATGCCTGTAACGGGAGAGCATCCTACATCCTTCCAACTTCTACTAAATCCAGCCAGTATTGTCAGTGATGAGTGAAACAGGAGCTGTAATTCAGGAACATATGAAAAGCCACAGGTTATCTACTATGAGGTTTGTACATGAGCTTTATAAAGTTCTTGAACTTAATAACGTATGTTTTGAGTTATCATCAAGTGATGAAAGACTAACAACACAATCCAATGTATATTTACATTAAAGGCTCACTGAGCTCAATGATTTCTTCTTCAGTGAATTGGATAATTATTCCTAGTCAGTCCATGTGACAAGTTCAGAGCAAGCATGCATACCATGTAGTTTAGCTAGCAAAAAATACAGCTTGATGTTTATTTTATTACAAAACAGCTAGCAAAATGAGACAAAGCAGGCAAAAGCAGAGAGAAAGAGGGAGGGGGAGGGGGAGGGGGACCACAGGTAAGAATCTACTTTATTTATACATCCACATCTAAATATTAAAAGGCAAGAAACTTCCAGAGTCACAGGAAAAGTATATTGTGGAAAATAAGTACTGTATGGGACAGTTCCAACATGAGTAGCCTTTAGTTATTCCAGTTTTAAATCTTCTATGTATATTGTGGTAGTAGAAGAGAGATGGAAAGTAGGACAGCAGATGATCCCTACTGTATTCTGTAACACAAAGAAAACAATTTCATAGATGAGGATGGGGTATCAGAATGGAATTATGCAATACTATCTGATCCCTAGAAACTTCTGTCTCTCCAGAAACAAAGGACTGCAATTTTGAGATGTGTAGTTTTAAGCAGAGTGAGGACTTCAAGGTAAAGGAAGGTTTTATTAAATCTTTTCCCACTTGTAGCCATACTGATAAAACTGAACACTTACATTTCTATTAAGAAAGGTGGAAGGAAAGAGGACAACCAGGAGCAAGGTGGATACTCAGTGGCAACCGTAGGACACTCCTGGAAGAGCTAAAGGACCAGGCAGGCTAGGGGCAGGTCATCATGGAGATGATGGTCACTTCCAGTGGTCACTAAGAGTTGGTAACAATTTGATGGCACATAATCAAGATTGCAATCATTTACAAATTTATCTAAGAAAAACCACCATTGCTTAATGGAATGTACTACTGACCGCTGCATTTTTGTAAATGAGCATGCCCAAACTGGATGTCTTACAGGTGCACTTCAACTTCCATATTCCCTATTCCTCTATCCAGCAGAGAGAAGCAATTGTGGGAATTGGTCCTATATATTTGGAGGGTGCCCATTTGCAGAAGATTCCTAAGCAGACCCAAAGATATTTTTTCACGAGGCAACTGGACTTTCTCGTTTTTCTTTGAAGACAGCTCTGAAGAAGCTGGATGAGAAGCGAAACGTCTTCAAAGAAAAACAAGAAAGTCCAGTTGCCTCATGAGAAAACGTATTTGGGATAACTACGACCTGGATGACTGAGAATCTCCATAGACTCAGAATGAGGCAGCTGTCTCAGACAGATCCAGGTGAACACCAGCCAAGAGACAGCAAAATGTAATCTCAATCTGCTCTTGCATTTGTACTGCCAGGAAATAACAATTTCAACATATTTTGGCCAGTCCTGAATAGTATATTTCTTTTCTCTTTAAGAGTTAAGAGATGCCAATTTATGCTGTTTCAGCAGCAAAATGTCCGGGGCCTATTTCCAAACAGAGTGCCTGCCAGTTAGTTCTGCTACAACTCCCAGAATTCTCATTTAGTTCCATTAAACAGTGTTTCTCAACCTTGACCATTTTAAGGCATGTGGACTTCAACTCCCAGAATTCCACAGCCAGCAATGCTGGCTGTGGAATTCTGGGAGTTGAAGTCCACATGCCTTAAAATGGTCAAGGTTGAGAAACACTGCATTATAAAATGTTTCAGGCCAAATCTAGTTAGATGCACGAAGCAAAGGAAGGCCCATCTATTCCACATCTTTATTACCATTCTGAATAAAAGAAATCTAAACAACGTAAAGAAAGCACGCCGAACTTCACCCCCCGTACAGCCCTGCGTTATTCAACGTGCCCTTTGATCCAATCAGGGAGCACTTCGACCCACCCCCTTCTTCCCGTCTTTTGCAACGAATGGGGCGAGCGTAACAAACAGGGAGGAAGTCAGACAGGCCAATCAGAGAGCAATGAGGGCAGCACTTCAAGGGGAGGAGGAGGAGGAGGAGGAGGACAAAGCACGCTTATTGGGGCAATGGGAGCGCTATGCGGGTCTTCGATTGGCTGGCAACTGAAGCAATCCGAGCCGTCTGTTGGAGCGTGCCACGACTGGGACCGCAATTGGTTGGTACAGTTGGTTGTTATAGTTACATTAGAAGAGGAGGATCCCGGAAGCGGAGGGCGGATTGTGAGTATTAGTTCGTGCGGCTGTTGTGCCTGTGGCGGCGTGGCAACCTTAAGGGAGGTCTCCGATGGCTTCGTGGGTTCCGGGCGTCTGTGCTTTATTGGCCTTGCTGCTAGTTCCGGCTAGACTGGGGGGAATCGTCGCTGATGACAGCGACTGGGTTAAACTACCCAATAAATGCGAAGGTGAGCTTGGATTCAGGAGTAGGGAGCGAGGGGCGCTGATGGGAGCTGGAACGAGTGGATGAAAACTCTCAAATTTGTAGCGGCAGTTATTTAAACAGAAACTTAAGACCAGGCAAGCTCTTGCTTAAGTAAGGTCCATCCAGGAGGATGATAAACGCACCGTAAAACAGTTATATATATTTTCAAGTATAGCCTCAGAATGAATGGAGCATCGATTTTGTCTTACTTTTGTCGAAAATTACAGTATTCATTAAGGTTCTAGTCCAGTGTTTCTCAACCTTGACAATTTTAAGGCATGTGGACTTCAACTCCCAGAATTCCACAACCAGCATTGCTGGCTGTGGAATTCTGGGAGTTGAAGTCCACATGCCTTAAAATTGTCACGGTTGAGAAACACTGTTCTAGTCTTTAAAATGCTACAATGCTCTGAAAGTGAAACAGTGTTTGGATATAAAGTAATATATTTGTCTCCGGCAGCACTAGATCCATACCTTCTCCTAATTGTGAGCTATTTTTAAGTTGTAATCATGAGAGTGATATATAGTGAAATAGTACAGTAGATTTATAGGATGGGGCAGGCAGCAAAATAGGGAGTAGGGAGTAATTGTGTTTAGAAATTCCTAATATGAGGGAATGTTTATATATTTCTATGTATTATTACATTTGCTTGCTGCCCGTTTGTTTGCTGTAATAATGTAATAACATTAGTGCTACAAAGTTATTTTGGAGGTGTAAAATAAATGATTTTAATCTGGGAATGATGGGATAACTTCCTATTAGCTGCTTGGAGTTTTTAAGACTTGACTGGATATAAATGTTGGTAAATAAAATAAATTCTGTGACAGAACTTTCTTATGATAATGAATGATAGCCGTTAAATGACTGTTTTTCAAAGGAGGCTGCGGCTTTTATTTAAAATTTTGATGGTATTAATAGAATGGAAAAAGGATCTGAAAAAATGTTGTCACTAAAATGAGGCCAGATGAGTAAAAAAGAAAAGAGGAACAGAAAGAACTGTGAGTCCCAGAGTTGTGGGTTTTTAAGGTTTCTGAAGTAGGTAGCATTGTAGTGTAAAGAAAACAAAGTGAATTTAGATTGAGAAAATGAGTTCAGCAAAATGAGTTGTGTGGGCTTATTGGAACAGAGTATGTATGTTTTGTTTTATTATATAAAGAATTTCTGTGGATGCCCAATTTGCAAAAGTATAGCTCTGAGTGGCATAGAGCAATGCATGGAATAAAGAGTTTAGTACTATGTGTATGTGAATTTTCATTATATCCATGCATTATATCCATGCATTATATCCACTCATTAAGTTTTGCAAATGGAGTAGTGAGGCTACTGGATTGCTTTACAATATGTTCATTGCTATAAGCTGGTGGAAAATTGAGTCTATTTCATAGATTTGTATTGCAAGATTAATAATATAGCGGATCAGCAGTCACAATTACCACTACTAATTATTTTGAGGTTTGACTGTATTTAGTTTGCAAGTATGTTGCTGTGGAACTGAAGTCTGCCTTCGATGAAACTGGCAAGACCAAGGAGATGATTGATACAAAATATGGCTTTCTGGATGGCAAAGGATCCAAAATCAAGTACACAAAATCGTAAGTGGAACAAGGTTGCTGAGAAATGTAACAGATTTTTATCGTGGCTAGTCTCTCAGGATCCTGAGAATGGATTGAGGTATAAGCAAAATGCTAAAATAAGTATTATGAAGTAAAGTGCCATAGCATTGACAGACAAAAAACTTGGAGGTAATCAAATGGATGATTAAACTGGCCATTTGTCTTCTGTAATTAAAGCAACCTGAGATTTCATTTTCATAGTTGAAATAATGGACATCCAAAAATGTGATTTAATTTCCAAGCATTCTTTTCTGTCTGCAGGGACATTCGACTGATTGAAGTGATAGAAAACATCTGCAAGAGACTATTGGAGTACAATTTGCACAAAGAAAGATCAGGAAGCAACAGATTTGCAAAGGTTGGTAACTTAGAATTCTTCTAGCATTTATTGCATAATTTTTACAAGCATTAATTTGCACTACTTGTTCCTCACTTTCCTTTGGCTGCCTTGATGTTTTCAAAGTATACTCTTTATTCACTCTATTTTAGGGTATGTCTGAGACATTTGAAACTCTTCATAACTTGGTGCACAAAGGAGTAAAAGTAGTGATGGACATTCCATATGACTTATGGAATGAAACCTCTGCAGAAGTGGCTGATCTTAAGAAACAGGTATGGCAGTTTATTTTTGTATTATTAAAAAGAATTTCTGATAGTACTCATTCAGTTCCACATTATGTTAGATAACTTTGTCTGAGGTTTTCCCTTTCTCTGAATTTTCTATTTCTAGCCTTCAAGGGCTGCAGGGACATGGAGTGGGTGAGGCCTACCTTTTTTTCCAGTTTGGAGGACTGGGGCTTTTAAGTCACAGAAGAATGGATGAGGCTGGGTGAATTCATATACCTTAGGTTATTTCTAAAAAAATATATCATCAATCATTGCTATTCTGCCTCAAAATTTCAGTGTGATGTAATCTGGAGAGGCTCTGAGGAGCCCAAAAAAGAACTTTCAAAATGGTCAGTTACTTTGAAAAATTTAATGAAGCATCCCATTAGCTAAAATTTATGTTAATCTGCATATTTGCAAAGAATTTACAGAAATTGTTTCGTAGGGAAACTGCTGAAGCTTCAGTGGTTTAGTAGGTCTTTACTCTTGAGTCAGCCAATCACCATTTCGGGAAAAAATGTAAATGTATATTTCTAAAGACTGGAGGGCTTCTGAATATGCGGGAGATTTCAAAGTAAGAATCAGTAACGTAAAGCTTGAGTCACAGAGAGAAATCAGGCCTTGGGTATGTCTGGGTATGGTCTTCTTTTTGGAGAGGGGTGCAGTCTGCTTTGTACAGTCAGGCTAGAAGGCACATGATAACAGAATTTCCTGGAGCAAAGCAGAGCCAGATATAGTCAGAGCCGGGATGGGAGATTATCCAGAAATCCTTCATACACTGGCTTTAATTATGTGATGGGGGAAAATATAATTAATATAGGTTAACTTACTGCTGTCATCTCAAAGCAAGGACCCTTTTACAGTAATACTGCAGTATTGCAGGAGTATTACAGGAGCAGCTTATCTCCTGCTTATTATTCCCAGTATAAAAAGAATATTCAATGTTACCAATTGTGCAGACTCAGTGTCAAGAGGTATGTGAGGATTTTTAAATTTATTTTAAAATATTGGTTTCCTGTTTTTCTACCCATTAGGATCCACAAGGCAATAAACACTTTTAGTAATGTATTAAAAATATGATAAAACTCTTGAGGCCACTCAGTGAATTCAAGATAGAAGGTTCAAAATTGTGACTTATCTCAAACAGAAGAAGCTCTCTTTTCAAGTAATCTTACAGCAACAAAAGCAGTGAAAAGGGGGAATCACCTGTCACTTTACGATATCTCTTGCCTAAAAATGCTTTCCTGACATAGCTATCTATTGCCTGGACTCCATGTTTTAGGGGCCAGGAAGGCAATTCTGAGGCATTATTCTAAAGTGTAGGTGCTGCCTAAAATAATCCTGTCATATGTAGCCATCTGTACATATCAAATAGTGGAGGAGAAAAGAGATTTGAGCTTTTATTCGTATTAGCACTCATTTTTAGATTCAGCTTTACAAAAAGAAGGCTTTTTAAAATAAAAAATGTAAATCTAGAATTCTAAAAATATTGAAAATAGTACTTTTCTACTCCTTTCTCTTTTGTTATTTTTGGGCTGTTTCTGTTATTCTTCAATGATTGGATTCTGGGGCACCTGAGTAGCCATTTTATAACAAATTAAATTATCAGTAGGATGTGAATGGATATGGAGTGAAATCTTAGGTTTGTAGCTTCCTCTGCAGAATCATACTGTAATGATTTTGGTTTCTCTCTCATTTTGTCTGATAGTGTGAGACAATGGTGGAAGAATATGAAGATGTGATTGAAGATTGGTATAAAAACCATCAGCAAGAAGACATTTCCCAGTTTCTATGTGCAAATCACGTGTTGAAAGGAAAGGACACCAGTGAGTTTCCCTTTCATGGAATTGATTAATGTGGGTGGCTGGGATGTAGGGATGC